>NC_053027.1:87817427-88117427 GCF_003073215.2 Triticum urartu
TCGCGTCCGAGTAGTGCTTGATAGCCACTTTGGAACGGAGCGATGTGGAAGGTTAGCTTTTCGCTGCGGAAGTTATCGGGAAAGCTGAATATAACCTCTAGTAGCAGGAAGCCCGTGCAATGGGCTTCTGGGCCTGGCATTACTCCTTTAAAGGTAGTATTGCTATGGCTAATTTTTGTTGGGTCTATCCCCATTTTGCAGACTGCGTCCTGATATATCAGGTTTAAACTACTACCGCCGTCCATCAGGACTCGTGTGAAGTGGTATCCGTCAATTATCGGGTCTAACACCAAGGCAGCCCATCCTGCATGCCGGATACTTGCCGAGTAATCCCGATGGTCAAAGGTGATCGGTTGGGACGACCAGTGGCAAAACTCCACGGTGATAGGCCCTGGGGCATGTGTCTTCAAGGGTGCCGCGGTAATAGGTCTAGAAAGAATTGGTCCAAGAAACTTGATTATGCATTATGAGCCTATAGAACTGCTTATAAAAATCCTATGGGTATGTCTCCATATAAAATGGTTTATGGAAAAGCATGTCACTTACCTCTCGAACTAGAACATAAGGCATATTGGGCCATTAAAGAGCTCAATTATGATTTCAAACTTGCCGGTGAGAAGAGACTATTTGACATTAGTTCACTTGATGAATGGAGAACCCAGGCCTATGAGAATGCCAAACTATTTAAAGAAAAAGTTAAAAGATGGCATGACAAAAGGATACAAAGGCGTGAGTTTAATGTAGGTGATTATGTTTTGCTATACAACTCTCGTTTAAGATTTTTTTGCAGGAAAACTCCTCTCTAAATGGGAAGGTCCTTACGTTATCGAGGAGGTCTGTCATTCCGGTGCCATAAAAATCAACAACTTGGAAGGCACAAACCCAAAGGTGGTGAACGGCCAAAGAATTAAACATTATATCTCAGGTGATCCCAAAAATGTTGAAACCGATGTTATTAATACAGTAACCCCAGAGGAGTACATAAGGGACACTTTCCAGAATGTTTCAGACTCTGAAAAGGAAGAGGTATGTGGTACGGTAAGTAAGCCGACTCCAAAATAGTTCTAATGGCAATTTTTCTCTATTTTGGAATATTTAAGAAAATAGGAAAATAATAAGTAGTACGAAAAGGACACGAGGCATCCACGAGGGTGGAGGGCGCGCCCTACCCCCTGGGGGCGCCTCCCTGCCTCGTGGGCACCTCGTGTGCCCTCCGAACTCTGATTTCTTGCACGATACTTCTTTTGGTCGGTAAAAATTCATTATATAATCTCCTAAAAGTTTTGACCACCGTACCACACAAATATCTCATGTTTTTGATTCAAGCTGTCTCTGCTGCAGATTTAGAGCAAGATGTCATCTCAAGACTCCGACGGAGAGAGCTATGTCTCACATCTCATTGCTGACCCAAAGACCTATGGGGACCTATCTCCTTATGTTCGAACTACGGATGATGAGGAGGATGCTCATTTGATGAGGATCGACGATTCAAGTTCGGAGGAGGGGGATGTCCCTCTACCTCAACCTGGGGACATGCACGTGAAGTTCAAGAAGTCTAGTCTCCCTAAGAGGGCTAACCGGTCTAATAACCGATCTATTCCTTCTCGTTTTCGGCCGAAAAGCAAAGGAGATTTATGTGACAAGATCTTGAAGCTGGAGTTGGAGGTCGATGATTTAAAGGAGTAAATTGCTCTCCTCGACTACAATATGAAAAAGCTGAAGGCACAATTGTCATCATCATCACCATCATCATCATCATCATCACCAAAGGAGAACTGAGTATTGGGTATGGGCACTCCCCTTGGCAACTGCCAAGCTTGGGGGAGTGCCCCGGTATCGTATCACCATCACACCTTTATCTTTACCGTTTTTCTTAGTTCAATCCTTTTTGGTTATATCTTGATCTAGTAGAATAAAGTTTAGTATGATCTAGCTTTGAGTTTTGTGTTGATCCTTATCTATGTAATCGAGTCCGTGAGCTATATATAATAAAGATTAGTTTTGAGTCAAGGGCTTGGTTATCTTGCTATGATCTTGAGGAAATAGAAAAAAAAGAAAGAATAAAAAGAAATAAAGAGATCATATTGATCTTATGGAGAGTAATGACTTCACATATAAAGAGTATGATGAATAAAAGTTGTTGAGAATTGACAAACATAGTTTTGGTCATCGTGGCAATTAATAGGAAGTAATAAATAAAGAGAGGTTTTCACATATAAATATACTATCTTGGACATCTTTTATGATTGTGAGCACTCATTAAAATATGACATGCTAAAAGTTGATGTTGGACAAGGAAGACAACGTAATGGGTTATGTTTTCTTATATCCGAAATAAATTATATTGTCATGGATCATCCAACATGTTGAGCTTGCCTTTCCTCCTTATGCTAGCCAAATTCTTTGCACCAAGTAGAGATACTACTTGTGCTTCCAAATATCCTTAAACCCAGTTTTGCCATGAGAGTCCACCATATCTACCTATGGATTGAGTAAGATCCTTCAAGTAAGTTGTCATTGTTACAAGCAATAAAAATTGCTCTCTAAATATGTATGATTTATTAGTGTGGAGAAAATAAGCTTTATACGAGCTTGTGATACGGAAGAAATAAAAGCGACAAACTTCATAATAAAGGTCCTTATCACAACTGGCAATATAAAGTGATGTTCTTTTGCATTAAGATTTTGTGCATCCAACCATAAAAGCACATGACAACCTCTACTTCCCTCTGCGAAGGGCCTATCTTTTATTTTTGTCCTATACCTTATACAAGAGTCATGGTGTCGGTGGGAAACGACACCTATGGGATCACTGGGATCCCTTCTACAGTTGGCGGGCACGGGGTTGTGCAAAGAGCGGGTCTGGCGGTTAGCACAAGGATCAATTACCCAAGTTTGGGCTGCGGAGATGCGTAATACCCTAGTCCTGCTTTGATGTATATTTGAGTGTTCTTGAGTTCTTGAACTAGCTACGGTGTCTCTCTAGTTCCAAAGATCCGAATCCCCCTCCAGTACGCCTCGGGCCTCCTTTTATAGACAAAAAGGGGTCGCCACAGTGGCACACAAGAGGTGGAAAGGTGTGCAGTGGCTGAGTCTATCCTTTGGCACCATTGGACAAACGCATTTAATGCGCTGCCGACATGTCCTTCTTGCTTTATCGGGGACGACAAGGAAGCTCATCCCAGCTGGCGCCGCCTCACCTGGCTCCGACACGCGTCCGAGCTGACGAGGAGTTGTAGCGCCACATTGGCTGGCTGCTGGGCTGGCGTGATGGCGGAGCTTTCACGAAGATCTGCATGCCACCACGCAGGTGCTTGCTGAGTCAGTGTGGAGGCCGCACGCTGCCACACAAACGCCTACCCAACTGGTTGAGCTAGCAGCTACATGGGAGCAGCGATGGAGTCTTGGCAGACGTGGGCCTGGCTGCGTCCCTGCAGATGTCCTCGGCAAGGGTCTTCTCCTCTAGCCATGTGTAGGAGTTTGAATCCCTCTGGAAATTCATAGTCCAGGACCTCATCGGTGAATCATAGGGGGTGTGCGGCGCCCCTGTATTTGGGTGTGCCGGTTTTGACACCGACAGTCTTGCCGTGGCCCCGTAGTCGTCCCCGGCAAGGATCTTGCCGGGGGTCTCATGGATTTCCTTGGCAAGGATCTCGCCAAGGATCGTCGTCTTCTGGTTCTCATCTGATCTTGCGTATTTATGATCTCTACAAAGATCTGCATGCCACCATGGAGGTGCCTCTTGAGCCTTGGTTTCGATGTGGCTGATGGCGTCGGAAACCCTTGGGCTCAAGGGTGGCGCGCTCTACTGGCGTCAGGCAAGTTGCCCCGGCAAGAGTCTTGCCGGGGGAGTCCACCTCGCCTTCTTGCTCTCTTTGTGCCCCTGGTTTTGGCGTTGCTCTGGCTGTCTTGCGCTCTGGCATCCCTCCTCTGCCCTACTCAGTGCGACCATGGACGCGGCTCTGACTGCCCGTGCACAAGTAAAGGGGTGCAAAAGGAGAGCCCCTACTTTTGTACACCGACAGGAGCCCCCGGTCCTGGGCCACACATAAGCGCGACGCGTTGTTGGGCCAGGCCCAGAATGGTGCGCGGGTAGGCGGGGCGGATTTTTACTGCAGTAACTTTTTTGTCCGCTGCGCTTCCCCACGACCCGCGTTGAACATGCAACGTGGGGGGTCATGCATGACGTGGGGATCATGCGTGGGGCGGTTTTTGCATGCATGTGTCATATCGTGGTAAAGAGGCGGCTCGCGCCTTCCCCATGAAAAGAGGAAAACGCAGAGGCGCGACTCATGTACTGAGTGGACTTGGGTCGTGGTCTTCAAGGCGCCCGCGCCCCGCGATCACGGGGTGGAGAACGGTCGCCTCACCCGTCCCCTTGATTTCTGCTTGCTCGCCATGTGTCCCCTGTGCCCCCAAGGTGGCAGGCGTCGGATGCATGGAGGCATGGTCCTTAAATAACGACGCCGGAAGTCGGGCCGTCGCTGATTGGAGCGGCGGGTCGGTCCCGATTCCCTGCGCCCCCGATGGCCGGATTGGCTGAGTGGGGCGGCCGAGCCCCGACCCCGCCCCTTTATAAGAAGGGGGAGGGGATGGCATCCCACAATCTTTCACCATTCCTCTCCTTCCACCTCGGCTCCGTTCTTCCATCTGCCATGGCGAGAGGGGGCGCCGACCCTTCGACGGTGGCGGCGAGGGTCTCTGCTCGACAGCGCGTCCCTCCTTCCCAAGAGCTCGTGGCGGCGGAGCCGGCCATGAGAGGAAAGGGGAGGGGGCGAGGCCGAGGTCGACGTGGTGCTCGGGGAAGAGGGGGACGGGGCAGCACACCGGCCTTGCCTCGGCCAGCGATGCCTCCTCCAATGGAGGGCCACGTCGGGGACTAGCCTTGTGAGTTCTTCATCAGGCTGCGTCGCCCACCGCGTCGTCGCCTTCATCTCCCTGCTCCATTTGCTCGGGAGATGGAGCTCGATCCGCCCCAGACCCTGAGGATGCATATGAGGGGCTGCGGGAACGGTGGCACGTGGGTTGACGTTGACTTTCCCACCCCTCATGTCATGTATCTTCGTCGCGGATGGAAGACTTTTGCTCGTATCCACAGCCTGACGGAGGGGCTCGTTCTCTATTTCAAATTAATGGAGAACGGCCTGCTCTCCATCAAGGTCTTTGGAGACACTGGAACTCGCCTCAAGTACTGCATGGAGAGCTCCTCCGATGACGAAGGCTCTTCCTCAAGCGGGAGTGACGAGGAGGACAGCGACGACGAGGGCATCGAGCGGGGGAACGCCGACTCCGACTTCAACTGACCGCGCCGCCCCTTGATGACCCACAAGTATAGGGTATCTATCGTAGTCCTTTCGATAAGTAAGAGTGTCGAACCCAACGAGGAGCAGAAGGAAATGATAAGCGGTTTCCAGCAAGGTATTCTCTGCAAGTACTGAAATAAGTGGTAACAGATAGTTCTGTGATAAGATAATTTGTAACGAGCAACAAGTAACAAAAGTAAATAAGGTGCAGCAAGGTGTCCCAATCCTTTTTGTAGCAAAGGACAAGCTTGGACAAACTCTTATATGATGTAAAGCGCCCCCGAGGACACATGGGAATATCGTCAAGCTAGTTTTCATCACGTTCATATGATTCGCGTTTGGTACTTTGATAATTTGGTATGTGGGTGGACCGGTGCTTGGGTGATGTCCTTACTTGGACAAGTATCCCACTTATGATTAACCTCTATTGCAAGCATCCGCAACTACAACAAAAGTATTAAGGTAAACCTAACCATAGCATGAAACATATGGATCCAAATCAGCCCCTTACGAAGCAACGCATAAACTAGGGTTTAAACTTCTGTCACTCTAGCAACCCATCATATACTTATTACTTCCCAATGCCTTCCTCTAGGCCCAAATAATGGTGAAGTGTCATGTAGTCAACGTTCACATAACACCACTAGAGGAGAGACAACATACATCTCATCAAAATATCGAACGAATACCAAATTCACATGACTACTAATAGCACGACTTCTCCCATGTCCTCAGGAACAAAAGTAACTACTCACAAAGCATAAACATGTTCATAATCAGAGGGGTATTAATATGCATATAGGATCTGAACATATGATCTTCCACCAATTAAACCAACTAGCATCAACTACAAAGAGTAATTAACACTACTAGCAACCTACTAGCACCAATCCCGGACTTGGAGACAAGAATTGGATACAAGAGATGAACTAGGGTTTTGAGAGGAGATGGTGCTGATGAAGATGTTGATGGAGATTGCCCTCTCTCTATGAGAGGAGCATTGGTGATGACGATGGCGATGATTTCCCCCTCCGGGAGGGAAGTTTCCCCGGTAGAATAGCTCCGCCAGAGCCCTAGATTGGTTCCACCAAGGTTCCGCCTCGTGGCGGCGGAGTTTCGTCCGAGAAGATGGCTTATGATTTTTTTCCATCGAAAGACTCCATATAGCAGAAGATGACCACCGGAGGGCCACCAGGGGGCCCATGAGGTAGGGGGGCGCGCCTAGGGGGTAGGGCGCGCCCCCCACCCTCGTGGGCAGGGTGTGGCCCCCTGGTGAAGTTCTTGGTCCCAGTATTTTTCATATATTTGGAAAACATATTCCGTGAAGTTTCAGGACTTTTGGAGCTGTGCAGAATAGGTCTCTAATATTTGCTCCTTTTCCAGCCCAGAATCCCAGCTGCCCGCATTCTCCCTCTTTATGTAAACCTTGTAAAATAAGAGAGAATAGGCATAAGTATTGTGACATAATGTGTAATAACAACATATAATTAAATAAATATTGATATAAAAGCATGATGCAAAATGGACGTATCAACTCCCCCAAGCTTAGACCTCGCTTGTCCTCAAGCGAAAAGCCAAAATCGAAAAATATGTCCACATGTTTAGAGATAGAGGTGTCGTTAAAAATAAAATACAGACATGAGGGCATTATGATCATTCTTAGAACAGCAACTCATATAATTCTTTGTCATATAATCTCTAATGCTAGAGTAATAATTCAATCACAATATCAAGTATGAATCGTAAACGTCATTGAAAACTAACAAACTACAATCTAAGTCATTGAAGCAATTGCAATTTATCATAACATAGGAAAGAGTTAATGTATAAGAGATTTTTAGCAAGTCCACATACTCCACTATCATATAATCTTTCACAATTGCTGACACTCACGCAATACTTATGGGTATGGAGTTTCAATCGGACACAGAGAAAGATAGGGGCTTATAGTTTTGCCTCCCCATGTTTTACCTCAAGGGTAATGTCAACAGTAATAGTTCATGAAAACTCACATCCAATTAGCCATATATACCAGGATCTTTCCAACATATTGTGCTTGCCAAAGGATAAAGTGTAAAAAGGAAGGGTGAAAATCACCATGACTCTTATGCAATGTAGGAGATAAAAAGTAAAAGATATGCCCTTCACAGAGGGAAGCAGAGGTTGTCATGCGCTTTTATGGTTGGATGCACAAAATCTTAATGCGAAAGAGTGTCACTTTATATTGCCACTTGTGATATGGACCTTTATTATGCAGTTTGTCGCTTTTATTACTTCCATATCACATGCTCGTATAAAGCTTATTTCCTCCACACCAATCAATCATACATATTTAGAGAGCAATTCTTTTATTGCTTGCACCGATGACAACTTACCTGATGGATCTTACTCAATCCATAGGTAGATATGGTGGACTCTTATGGCAAGACTGGTTTAAGGGTATTTGGAAGCACAAGTAGTATCTCTACTTGGTGCAATGAATTTGGCTAGCATGAGGGGGGAAGGCAAGCTCATCATGTTGGAAGATCCAAGACAATATAATTTATCTCAGATATAAGGAAACATAACCCATTATGTTGTCTTCCTTGTCCAATGTCAACTCTTTAACATGTCATATTTTAATGAGTGCTCACAATCATAAAAGATGTCCAAGATAGTATATTTATATGTGAAGACCTCTCTTTCTTTATTACTTCCTATTAATTGCAACGATGACCAAAACTGTGTTTGTCAACCCTCAACAACTTTTATTCATCATACTCTTTCTATGTGAGCTCATTACTCTCCATAAGACTTATATGATCTCTTTGTTTCTTTTTATTTCTTTCTCTTTTCTTTTATTCACTTAGGATCATGGAAAAATAATCAATCCCTTGACTCAACACTAATCTTTATTATATAGCTCACGAACTCGATTACATAGAAGGATAATAAAGCAAAACTCACAGCTAGATCACGCTAAAAACTTTTGTTCTACTAGATCCAGATATTACCAAAAGGATCGAACTGAGAAAAATGGTAAAGATAAAAGTGATAGTGATGCGATACCGGGGCACTCCCCCAAGCTTGGCAGTTGCCAAATGGAGTGCCCATACCCATGTGATTATGTCTCCTTTGTTGGTGAAGAAGGTGGAGTTGTTGATGATGGATAGTCGCACATCGAGCGTAGGAGGTCTTCTAACTTGCGGATAATGCCCTTGAGTGCGATGATATGCTCCTTCAACAAAATATTTTCACGTGTGAGATACTTATTTTGTATACGAGCTAGCTCAATCATCTTGAAAGCTTCAATTTCTGTTGGGGTAAGAAGATTGTGATCCAGTTGAAGGGTGTCTTCTATTGCCGGAACTTGGTCCTCCATGGCCTTCTTGATCCCTTCATCCTTGTTGATCTCCATGGGTTCTTCTCTCTTAAGCTCTATCTTCATTAGCCAAGCATCGTTGCCCTCATGGTTGGAGGAGGAGGGAGATGACATAGTGCCTGGCCTTGACAACCCTGATAGAAAATAGCTCGAAACAAAGACAGGAGATTTTTGCGTGATACGGGAGTCAAAACCCCCGGGAGATTATATAATGATTTTTTACCGACCAAAATACGTGTTGTGTACGAAAACGGAGTCCGGAGAGCACACGAGGTGCCCACGAGGTAGGGGGCGCACCCAGTAGGGTAGGGTGCGCCCTCCGCCCTCGTGGAGGCCTCGTGTCCTTCCCGTACTGCTTCTTATTTTTTTTATTTTTCTAAATATTCCAAAACGGAGAAATATTGCCTTAAAAATTGTTTTGGAGTCGGTTTACTTACCGTACCACATACCTATTCCTTTTCGGAGTCTGAAACGTTCCGGAAAGTGTCCCTTATGTATTCCTCCGGGGTTACGGTTTCAATAACATTGGTTTCAACATATATGGGATTACCTGAGATATATTGTTTGATTCTTTGATCGTTCACCACCTTCGGATTTGTGCCTTTGAAGTTGTTGATTTTTATGGCACCGGAACGGTAGACCTCCTCGATAACGTAAGGACCTTCCCATTTAGAGAGAAGTTTTCCTGCAAAAAATCTTAAACGGGAGTTGTATAGCAATACATAATCACCTACATTAAACTCATGCTTTTGTATCCTTTTGTCATGCCATCTTTTAACTTTTTCTTTAAACAACTTGGCATTTCCGTAGGCTTGGGTTCTCCATTCATCAAGTGAGCTAATATCAAATAACCTCTTCTCACCGGCAAGTTTAAAATCATAATTAAGTTCTTTAATAGCCCAATAAGCCTTGTGTTCTAGTTCGAGAGGTAAGTGACATGCTTTTCCATAGACCATTTTATACGGAGACATACCCATAGGATTTTTATATGCAGTTCTATAGGCCCATAGTGCATCATCAAGTTTCTTGGACCAATTCTTTCTAGACCTATTAACAGTCTTTTGCAAAATTAATTTGAGTTCTTTATTACTCAATTCTACTTGACCACTAGACTGAGGGTGATAAGGAGATGCAATTCTATGATTAACATCATATTTAGCAAGCATTTTACGGAAAGCACCATGAATAAAATGTGAACCACCATCAGTCATTAAATATATAGGGACTCCAAATCTTGGAAAAATAACTTCTTTAAGCATTTTAATAGAAGTGTTATGATCAGCACTACTAGTTGGAATAGCTTCTACCCACTTAGTAACGTAATCAATAGCAACTAAAATATGTGTATAACCATTAGAGGAAGGAAATGGTCCCATATAGTCAAAGCCCCAAACATCAAATGGTTCGATAACAAGTGAATAATTCATAGGCATTTCTTGACGTCTACTAATATTACCAATTCTTTGACATTCATCACAAGATAAGACAAACTTACGGGCATCCTTAAAGAGAGTAGGCCAATAAAAACTAGATTGCAGTACCTTATGTGCAGTTTTATCTCCAGCATGGTGTCCTCCATAAGCTTCGGAGTGACACTTGCATAGGATCTGTTCCTGTTCATGCTCAGGTACACAACGTCTAATAACACCATCTACTCCTTCTTTATAAAGATGTGGGTCATCCCAAAAGTAATGCCTCAAATCATAGAAGAACTTTTTCTTTTGCTGGTATGTGAAACTAGGTGGTATAAACTTAGCAACAATGTAATTAGCATAATCAGCATACCATGGAGCAGTATGAGAAGCATTTATGACATTTAATTGCTCATCAGGAAAGCTATCATCAATAGGTAGTGGGTCATCAAGCACATTTTCTAACCTAGACAAGTTGTCTGCAACGGGGTTCTTAGCTCCTTTTCTATCAATAATGTGCAAATCAATTTCTTGTAGCAAGAGAACCCATCTAATAAGTCTAGGTTTAGCATCTTTCTTTTCCATAAGATATTTAATAGCAGCATGATCAGTGTGAATAGTTACTTTAGAATCAACAATATAAGGTCTAAACTTATCACAAGAAAATACAACTGCTAAGAATTCTTTTTCAGTAGTAGCATAATTTCTTTGAGCATTGTCTAGAGTTTTACTAGCATATTGAATAACATTTAGTTTCTTATCAACTCTTTGTCCTAGAACAGCACCTACAGCATAATCACTAGCATCACACATAATTTCAAAGGGTAAATTCCAATCAGGTGGCTGAACAATAGGTGCAGAAATCAATGCTTTCTTAAGTATTTCAAATGCTTCTACACAATCATCATCAATGACAAATGGTATATCTTTTTGTAATAAATTAGTCAGAGGCCGAGAAATTTTTGAGAAGTCCTTAATGAACCTCCTATAAAAACCGGCATGAGCAAGGAAACTTCTTATACCTTTGATGTCCTTGGGACATGGCATCTTTTCAATAGCATCAACCTTGGCTTTATCAACTTCAATACCTCTTTCAGAAACTTTATGCCCCAGGACAATACCTTCATTAACCATAAAGTGGCACTTTTCCCAATTCAAGACAAGATTAGTTTCTTCACATCTCTGCAAAACTCGATCAAGGTTGCTCAAGCAATCATCAAAAGAAGATCCATAGACAGAAAAGTCGTCCATGAAAACCTCACAAATCTTTTCACAAAAGTCAGAGAATATAGCCATCATGCATCTTTGAAAGGTAGCAGGTGCATTACATAAACCAAAAGGCATACATCTATAAGCAAAAGTACCAAAAGGGCATGTAAAAGTAGTCTTTGATTGATCTTTGGCTGACACAGGTATTTGAGAGAAACCAGAATAACCATCTAGAAAGCAAAAATGTGTATGTTTGGACAATATTTCTAGCATTTGATCAATAAAAGGTAAGGGGTAATGATCTTTTTTAGTAGCCTTATTTAATTTGCGGAAATCAATTACCATCCTATTACCTGTAATAATTCTTTGAGGAATCAATTCATCTTTATCATTAGGAACAACAGTAATACCTCCCTTCTTAGGGACACAATGGACAGGGCTTACCCATTGACTATCAGCAACGGGATAAATTATACCTGCCTCAAGGAGCTTTAGTATCTCCTTTCTTACCACTTCTTTCATTTTAGGATTTAGCCGGCGTTGATGATCACGAACTGGTTTAGCATCTTCTTCCAAATTAATTTTATGTTGACATAGAGTGAGACTAATGCCCTTAAGATCATCAAGAGTATACCCAATAGCAGCACGGTGCTTCTTCAGAGTTTTCAATAATCTCTCTTCCTCATGCTCTGAGAGGTTAGCACTAATAATAATAGGATATATCTTTTTTTCATCAAGATAAGCATATTTAAGAGTATCAGGTAACGGTTTAAGCTCAAATATGGGATCACCCTTGGGTGGAGGAGGATCCCCTAGGATTTCAACAGGTAAATTGTTTTTAAGAATAGGTTCTTGTTTGAAGAATACTTCATCTAATTCCCTTCTTTCATTCATAAACATATCATTTTCATGGTCTAGCAAGTATTGTTCTAAAGGATCACTAGGAGGTACGACAATAGAAGCAAGACCAATAATTTCATCCTTACTAGGTAATTCTTCTTCACGGTGTTGTCTACTAAATTTAGAAAAAATAAATTCATGAGTCATATCATCTAAACCGATAGTAACAACATCTCTTTTGCAATCTATGGTAGCATTAACAGTATTTAAGAAGGGACTACCAAATATAATGGGACAAAAGCTATCTTGTGGGGAACCAAGAACAAGAAAATCAGCAGGATATTTAATTTTCCCACATAATACTTCAACATCTCTAACAAATTCTCGTTGGTGAAATAGTATCTCGATTAGCAAGTTTAATTGTGACATCAATATCTTCCATCTCAACAGGTGCAATATCATGCATAATTTCTCTATAAAGGCTAATGGGTATTGCACTAGCACTAGCACCCATATCACATAAGCCATGATAACAATGATCTCCTATTTTGACAGAAATAACAGGCATGCCTACCACAGGTCTAGGTTTATCCTTATCACGGGGTTTAGCAATTCTAGCAGTTTCATTACAGAAATAAATAACATGCCCATCTATATTATCAGACAAGAGATCTTTAACAATAGCAATATTAGGTTCAACTTTAACTTTCTCAGGAGGTGTATATGTTTTAATATTGCTTTTACGAACCACAGTTGAAGCTTTAGCATGATCCTTTATCCTAACAGGGAAAGGTGGTTTCTCAACATAAGAAGTAGGAACAATAGGATCATTATAAGTGATAGTCTTTTCTTCAACTTTAATAGGTGCAGCTACTTTTACTTCTATGGGAGGATGATATTTAAACCACTTCTCCTCGGGGAGATCAACATAAGCAGCAAAAGATTCACAGAAAGAAGCTACTATCTCAAAGTCAAGTCCATATTTAGTGCTAAATTTACGAAAAATATCGGTATCCATAAAAGATTTAACACAATCAAAACTAGGTGTCATATCTGACTCCTTACCATTGTCGAGGTCCCAATCTTCAGAGTTGCGTTTAATTCTTTCCAATAAATCCCATTTGAATTCAATAGTCTTCATCATAAAAGAGTCAGCACAAGAAGTATCAAGCATGGTGCGATTGTTACCAGAAAACCGAGCATAAAATTTTTGAATAATCATTTCTCTTGAGAGCTCATGATTGGGGCATGAATATAATATTGATTTAAGCCTCCCCCAAGCATGAGCGATGCCTTCTCCTTCGTGAGGCCAAAAATTATATATATAATTGCGATCACGATGAACAAGATGCATAGGATAAAACTTCTGATGAAATTCCAATTTCAATCATTTGTAATTCCAAGACCTCATATCATCACATAGCCTATACCATGTCGATGCATCTCCCCTCAAATATAAGGGGAAGACCTTCTTATTAACAACATCTCCGGGTACACCTGCAAGCTTAAATAATCCACAAACTTCATTCACATATATCAAATGTTCATCAGGATGTTTTGTTCCATCTCCTAAAAAAGGATTATCTAGTAGTTTTTCTATCATACCCAAAGGAACTTCAAAGCAAGCATTTTCATTTTCATATTAATTTTCAGTAGGTTCAGTAGGTTGAGGAGCAACTCTTTGCTCTACTGGTCGGGGTGAAGATACCCCGAACAAGCCCCTCAGAGGATTACCTTCCATGGTAACAAGTGACAGTAAATTTCAGCACACTATATAATTTTTTCCTTACCAAATTCCACCTACCAAAGGCGCTTCACTCCCCGGCAACGGCGCCAGAAAAGAGTCTTGATGACCCACAAGTATAGGGGATCTATCGTAGTCCTTTCGATAAGTAAGAGTGTCGAACCCAACGAGGAGCAGAAGGAAATGATAAGCGGTTTCCAGCAAGGTATTCTCTGCAAGTACTGAAATAAGTGGTAACAGATAGTTTTGTGATAAGATAATTTGTAATGAGCAACAAGTAACAAAAGTAAATAAGGTGCATAAAGGTGTCCCAATCCTTTTTGTAGCAAAGGACAAGCCTGGACAAACTCTTATATGATGTAAAGTGCTCCCGAGGACACATGGGAATATCGTCAAGCTAGTTTTCATCACGCTCATATGATTCGCGTTCGGTACTTTGATAATTTGGTATGTGGGTGGACCGGTGCTTGGGTGTTGTCCTTACTTGGACAAGCATCCCACTTATGATTAACCTCTATTGCAAGCATCCGCAACTACAACAAAAGTATTAAGGTAAACCTAACCATAGCATGAAACATATGGATCCAAATCAACCCCTTACGAAGCAACGCATAAACTAGGGTTTAAGCTTCTGTCACTCTAGCAACCCATCATCTACTTACTACTTCCCAATGCCTTCCTCTAGGCCCAAATAATGGTGAAGTGTCATGTAGTCGACGTTCACATAACACCACTAGAGGAGAGACAACATACATCTCATCAAAATATCGAACGAATACCAAATCCACATGACTACTAATAGCAAGACTTCTCCCATGTCCTCAGGAACAAAAGTAACTACTCACAAAGCATAATGCATATAGGATCTGAACATAAGATCTTCCACCAATTAAACCAACTAGCATCAACTACAAAGAGTAATTAACACTACTAGCACCAATCCCGGACTTGGAGACAAGAATTGGATACAAGAGATGAACTAGGGTTTTGAGAGGATATGGTATTGATGAAGATGTTGATGGAGATTGCCCTCTCTCGATGAGAGGAGCGTTGGTGATGACGATGGCGATGATTTCCCCCTCCGGGAGGGAAGTTTCCCCGGTAGAACAGCTCCGCCAGCGCCCTAGATTGGTTCTGCCAAGGTTCCGCCTCGTGGCGGCGAAGATGCCAAGGTTCTGCCTTGTTTCGTCCGAGAAGATGGCTTGTGATTTTTTTCCCATCGAAAGACTCCATATAGTAGAAGATGGCCACTGGAGGGCCACCAGGGGGCCCACGAGGTAGGGGGCGCGCCCCCACCCTCGTGGGTAGGGTGTGGCCCCCCTGGTGAAGTTCTTGCTCCCAGTATTTTTCATATATTTGGAAAACATCTTCCGTGAAGTTTCAAGACTTTTGGAGCTGTGCAGAATAGGTCTCTAATATTTGCTCCTTTTCCAGCCCAGAATCCCAGCTGTCGGTATTCTCCCTCTTTATGTAAACCTTGTAAAATAAGAGAGAATAGGCATAAGTATTGTGACATAATGTGTAATAACAGCCCATAATGCAATAAATATTGATATAAAAGCATGATGCAAAATGGACGTATCACCCCTCCCTCGGCCATGCGCCCTGCTGAGGGCCTTCCTCGTCAAGCTCTCCATCGGCTCGTTCCCCGTCGCCTTCTTTTTGCCTTCACCTGTCGCACCTGGGAGGAGAAGGGCAAGAACGGGATCATGGGGCACTTATATTTTTTTTAGTTGGTAAGCCTACGGGCCTTGGTAGATTTTAGATCTTGTAATCCCCTCGCTCGTGTACTCATTCTGTATGAATTATACTTGTTTACAACGTATGAATGAAAAGAAGGGTGTTTGCCTGGTTTTGCTTGCGCGTGGGCGAGGGCCACACTGAGGAACGCGTCCTCGTTATCTTAAGATAAACATTGTATCCCAGCAACAGGCCTTGCCGTTCTCCTGCTCTATGGCTCGGCTACACTCATGCCCTTAGTGGAGGTAGGGGTCGAGTAGGATTAGGCCCCTCGCTCGCCTTCTTCTCATCACACTACAACGCCCAAAGTAAGGTTTTCGGACACGGGACAGAGGGAGCAAGATGGTACGAGAGCGAGCGAAGCCTTATATGTTCAAGGTTCATACGGGGGTACAGAGTGGGGGAGAAAGACTTATCTGATGTTGCAGCCCCCGGCAACCTTGGCTTGCCGTGATTGGATCCTTAGACATGCAGCCCCCATCAACCTTGGCTTGTCGGGGTCGGGGCGTCGGCCTGTTCTCTTTCTTCCAAATAGCTCAGCAGAAATGTCCATGTACCCTACGAACCAAAGAGGACGGAAAGGAACAAAGAGTCGCACACTCGACCTCTATGCTAGGGGCTAGCCGCCGCTAATCACTATTAACCCTAACCGAGGGAGAGACTCAAACTAGCATGCATGCTAAAACTTAGGGCACCAGCGCTTCATTTATTTATGCTCAGGGTCTACGCCTGGCTTTGTACAGAGGGTTACATGCCTTGCCGGCAAGGCTTGTACAAAAGGTGGCTTGCCGGGGGGCAGCAACCGCGCCTTATGGGTAAAACTTGCGAAGATGATCGATGTTCCAGGAGTTGCTCACTAGAATAGCATCTTCGGTCTCTAGGCGGACTGTGCCGGGCCTGGTGACTCGTATTACCCGATAAGGGCCTTCCCACTTCGGCATCAACTTGTTGGAATTCTTGGCCGATTAAACGCTCCGAAGAACAAGGTCGCCTTCCTCAAAGCTTCGGGCATGGACCTTGCGGCTATGGTAGCGGCGCAAGGCTTGCTGGTAGCGCGCTGCTCTCACAGCCGCCCGAAGACGATCTTCCTCAAGGAGCATTGCGTCATCTTGCCGCAACTGCTCTTGCTCAAGCTTGTCATAAGCGAGCACTCGAGGTGACCCGTATGTGAGTTCCATGGGGAGAACTGCTTCCGCCCCGTATACCAGGGTGAAGGGTGTCTGGCCGGTGGCTCAATTTGGCGTCATTCTGATTGACCAAAGAACCGCCGGCAACTCATCAATCCAGCGCCTTCCGCTCTTGTGCAGCCTGTTAAAAGTCTTTGTCCTCAGGCCTCGCAGTACTTCAGCATTTGCCCTCTCCGCCTGGCCGTTGCTCCATGGGTGTGCCACGGAAGCAAAACAGACCTTGCTGCCGAGGTCTTGGATGTATTGCATGAAGGTGTGGCTTGTAAACTGTGTGCCGTTGTCGGTGATGACTCTGTTTGGCACACCAAAACGGTAGACTAGCCCCTTGAAGAATTTGACGGCTGATTGCGCCGTCACCTTCCTTACTGCTTCCACCTCCGGCCACTTTGTGAACTTGTCGATTGCAACGTACAAGTACTCAAAGCCCCCGACAGCGCGGGGGAAGGGACCCAGTATGTCGAGCCCCCAAACCAAAAATGGCCAGGAGAGAGGAATCGTTTGAAGGGCTTGAGCTGGTTGATGAAGCTTCTTCGAATGGAACTGACACGCTTCACACTTGGTTACTAGTGTCGTTGCATCCTGGAGGGCGGTGGGCCAGAAGAAACCTTGCCGAAATGCCTTGCCAGCAAGGGCCCTCGGCCCTATGTGGGAGCCACATATGCCTCCGTGTACCTCCGCCAACAGCTCCAGTCCTTCCTCCCGGGGAATGCACTTCAATTTCACACCATTTGGTCTCTTTCTGTACATGACATCATCAACGAACTGATACATGGCAGACCGACGGGCTACTTTCTCCGCTTCTTCCTGCTCCTCAGGGAGTTCCCCTGTTTGGAGGAATCGAACGGTATGTTGTGCCCATGCTGGAGCCTGGGGCTTGACGGTAAGGACTAAAGGCATTCCCTCCGCCATGGGAGCGACTGTCTCTACAGCCAGGGCTTGACGCCCCGCCGGAGTCGGTCGCCCCACGGCAGGCTCAGCGTCCATGGAAACATCTTTGTCGGCGGCTCCTGGGAGCCCGGCGGGAAAGTACTTGTCGGGGCCTAATTTCCTTTGCTTGTTCTGCTCTGTTGATGGTTCAATGGATGGTTGAGTCAATCGAAGCACAAAAGCACCTGGTTCCACAGGTAGTTTGAAGGCGGCGCGCTTTGACAGGTAGTCGGTGATGTCGTTCTCCACTCGTGGAACATGCTCCGCCTGTATACCGTCAAAACGCTCCTCCAGCTTCCTCACCTCATCTACATAGGCCTCCATCAACGGGCTTTGATAATCTTTGTTGACTTGTCTGATGACAAGCTGTGAATCACCCCTGACGATGAGCTTCTTAATCCCGAGGCCTGCCGCAATCCTGAGACCGGCAAGCAAACCCTCGTATTCAGCAGTGTTGTTTGTGGACATTTCCCTGGGAAAGTGCATCTGGATTACATACTTGAGGTGCTCTCCAGTGGGTGCAACGAGCAGCACACCAGCCCCGGCGCCTTGCAGCGAGAAAGCCCCGTCAAAGTACATAATCCAGTTGCGACTTGCCTCCTTGCCGGGGAGGTGGTCTCCTGGATCTCTTTGTCGGGCTTTGAGGTCCACTCGGCAATGAACTCTGCTAAGACTCTGCTCTGGATTGTCGAAGTACTTTCAAACTTCGAACCAAAGCTCGATAGTTCCACGACCCACTCCACAATCCTCCCGGTTGTGTCTGGGTTGTGCAATATCCGTTGCAACGAGAAGCAGGTGACGACGGTGATTTTGTGTGCTTGGAAGTAATGACACAGCTTCCTCGAGGCCATAAGGAGGCCGAAGAGCAATTTCTGCACACCGGAGTACCTTGACCTAGCCCCCTGCAAGAGGGAGATGACAAAGTAAACCGGGTGCTGCATCATTTTCTTCTTCTACACCACTTCGTTTGGTTGTGTAGGCCCTGTCCTGCCAGCGTCAGACTCTGCCGGGGGCCTTGCCTTGCCGGCACCAGGCCCTGCCGGGGGGAGCTCTAGCTTGCCGTCCGCCAGTCCTGCCATTGCCACTACCTCTTCGTCGACCTCCCTCTGTGCCACTAGCGCGGCACTGACCACTTGATTTGTTGCCGCCAGATACAGCATCAATGGCTCTTGTGGTTTGGGCGCAACCAGTATCGGTGTAGAGGAGAGGTATTTCTTCAAATCCTGCAGCGTTGCTTCGGCCTCTGGGGTCCATTCCATTGGGCCCACCTTTTTCAAGATTTTGAAAAAGGGAAGGGCGCGCTCAACGGACTTGGAGATGAATCTGCTCATGGCGGCAACGCAGCCAGTGAGCCGACGCACATCCTTAATCCGCTTGGGCACCTCAATCTCCTCAATAGCCTTGATCTCGTCTGGATTCGCCTCGATCCCACGTTGTGACACAAAGAACCCGAGAAGTTTGCTGGACAGAACACCGAAGACACACTTCTCAGGGTTCAACTTGAGGTTGATCATGCGTAGATTTGCAAACGTCTCTTCCAAATCTTGTACAAGTGTTGCCCTGTCCTTGGTTTTGACCACTATGTCATCCATATAAGCTTCCATATTTCTATGTAGTTGGGGCTCAAAACCAATCTGGACTGCCCTTGCAAACATCGAGCCAGCACTCTTCAACCTGAAAGGCATCCGTAAAAAGCAATACGTGCCACATGGGGTGATGAACAATGTCTTCTCTTCAACTTCTCTTGTCATGAAGATCTGGTGGTATACCCCGAGTAGGCATCAAGGAATGATAAAAGATCACACCCGGTCGTGGAGTCAACAATCTGGTCAATGCACGGCAACAGGAAAGGGTCCTTGGGAGAAGCCTTATTAATATCTGTGTAGTCAATACACAGCCTCCACTTCCCATTTGCCTTGCGCACCACCACCGGATTGGCCAACCACGTCGGATGGAGTACTCCTCTCACCAAGCCTGCCGCTTCCAACTTCCTGATCTCCTCTGTAACGAACTCCTGTCGTTCCAAAGCTTGCTTCCTGACCTTCTGCTTGACGGGTCGCGCATGAGGACCGAGAGCAAGATGGTGCTCAATCACCTCCCTGGGAATGTCGGGGATGTCAGATGCTTGCCATGCAAACACGTCGACATTCGCCCGCAGGAAGGTGACGAGCATGCTTTCCTATTTGCTGTCTAGGGTGGAGCTTATGGTGAAAGCCCCTCCCATGCCATCCTCCTCGACGGACACCCTCTTGGTCTCTGGTGGCGCAGCTCTGGATTTCTTGCTCTTGCCGGCGGAGCTCTCTAGCACATCCTCGACAGGAGCATAACACTCTGAAGAGGTGCGCTTGCCGGAGTGGGTGCGAGAGGTCTTGTCGGTCCTCTTTCCTGCCGGGGCTCCAGCGGCAGGAGCGAGTGCCTTGGCGGCAGTCACCACAACTGCTTCCCGGTAGAGTTGATCGGCGCAGATCAGTGTGTCCTTCTTCTCGGAGGGGACGGTGATGATGGTCATCGGCCCCGGCATCTTTAGTGTGTTGTAGGCGTAATGCGCCGCCGCCATGAACTTGGCTAGTGCCAGGCGACCGAGGATCCCATTGTAGGCCAAGGGGATCTCGGCTACATAGAAAACAATCCTCTCTGTCTTGTAGTTTAACTCGCCTCCAAATGTCGCGGGCAGCATGACCTTACCCTTCGGCTTACTCCTCCCCGGGTTGACCCCTTGAAACGTGCCCGTCTCTTCGAGGTCTTCATCAGGAATCTGCAGCCTTTTGACCACAACGGGCGAGATCAAATTCAGGCCGGGTCAACTAGCATCTTGGTCACCTTGAGGTTGCGTATTGTTGGCGAGACCAACAACGTCAAACACTCGACCGCAGTTGTGCGATCAGGGTGGTCCTCGGTGTCAAAAATGATAGGCGTGTTGGACCACTTCACTGGCTTCTGAGCATCGAGCGATGGTTCCGCTGCTATGATCTCACGCGCCCACTGCTTGAGCTGGCGGTGAGAGGTGTGCAGCGAGGCGCCACCATCGATGCACATGGCCTCTGTAGCCTTCTAGAACTCATGCTTGCCGGACTCGTCATCTTCGTCATGATCATCATCTCCTTGCTTCTTGTAGCGGCCCTGAGCGGGCCTCTCTTGCTGGTTATCCTTTCTGCGGCACCCTCCTTGGCCGCCACGCTTCTTGCCAGATCCCTCGGCACCATCCTGGCCCTTCTCCTTGTCCCGCCTCTCATACTCAGCTTTTTGCTTCTCAGCAAGCAGCTCGACTTGCCGGCAGTTCTGGAGGTCGTGGCCCTTGGTGCGGTGGATCTTGCAGTATTGCTTGTCGGATCCTCCTGGCTTGTCGGCAGCCGCCAAGGCCCGGCAGGCGGCGCACCCAGCAATTTCCTTGTCGGGGTCGTCTGTCTTGGCCTTCTTGGCAGTGCCGGTGTCCTTGGATCCCTCGACGGCAAGCACAGTCTTTCCCTTGCGCTTCCTGTTGTGGCGCCGACCCTTCTTCGCTGGGGTGGCTGTGCCTTTGTCTGTGGAGTCGGTTTCCGCGTCGGGGTACTTCCTCCCCTCTTCAGCTCGAGCACACCTATCGGCCAGAACAAAAAGTTCGGCCACATCTTTGACCTTGTTCATTGCCAGCTCTTCATGCATTTTGCGGTTGCGCACATTCTGATGAAATGCGCTGATCACAACGGCGGGATGAAAATCTGGGATGTTGTACTGCACCCGGCTGAACCTCTGTATGTACTTGTGCAGGGTTTCACCTTCCTTCTGGGGGGAGATATGCAAATCGCTTACCTGGTCATGAGCTTAGTGGCCTCCAGTGAAGGCGCCAATGAACTCATGGCACAAGTACGACCAAGAAGAAATGGAATCCGCCGGCAAGTGCATCAACCATGACATAACATTGGGTTTAAGTGCCAACGGGAAGTAATTGGCAAGCACCTTGTCATCGCGGGCTCCAGCAGCTTGCATCGCGATGGTGTAGATGTTGAGGAACTCTGACAGGTGGGTCTTGCTGTTGTACTTCTCACCAACGTCGGGTTTGAATGTGCGGTGGGAGGGCCACTGGAACTGCCGCAGCTCACGGGTAAAGGCTGGGCAACCCACCTCGTAGGGTAGGCCGCCAGAGCTTCCCGGTGTTGGGTGGTCCATAGTGGACCCCGCCCGCTAATCTGATTGGTGGCGTGCGTCGCGCCGGTGCTCGATGGTGGTTCGAGCGTCTTCACGGGCTCGCTCCCAAAGAACTTGGCACTGATCGCGGTGGGTCTGTGGGTCGGACGACGCTATGGATATGTTATCACAAGCGTCATCACGACGGACCGGCACCCGCGGCGATGGACGTGGGGGAGGAGAGTGCGCCGTGGTCGCAGCACCTCCGATCCTTCCGCCACTAGCACATGGGGCCTCAATGGAGCGCCGGCCTGAGGGCCTGAGGGAGTCCTGGATTAGGGGGTATCCGGATAGCCGGACTATATCCTTTGGCCAGACTGTTGGACTATGAAGATACAAGATTGAAGACTTCGTCCCGTGTTCGGATGGGACTCTCCTTGGCGTGGAAGGCAAGCTTGGCAGTACGGATATGTAGATCTCCTTCCTTGTAACCGACTCTGTGTAACCCTAGCCCCCTCCGGTGTCTATATAAACCGGAGGGTTTAGTCCGTAGGACCAACAATAGACAATCATACCATAGGCTAGCTTCTAGGGTTTAGCCTCTTCGATCTCGTGGTAGATCAACTCTTGTAATACTCATATCATCAAGATCAATCAAGCAGGAGTAGGGTTTTACCTCCATCGAGAGGGCCCGAACCTGGGTAAAAACATCGTGTCCCCCGTCTCCTGTTACCATTCGCCTAGACGCATAGTTCGGGACCCCCTACCCAAGATCCGCCGGTTTTGACACCGACATTGGTGCTTTCATTGAGAGTTCCACTATGTCTTCACCGTAAGGAAGGATGCCTCGTCTCGTTGTTAAAAACAACATTACCGCCGGGGGACCCCTCATTGTCGGCCAAACTCTCCGGCTAGGCAGTTTCATCGTGACCGCCCGTTCGACTACTGCACCGACGATGACTTCTCGGGTCATCGAAAACGGCCTCCACGTCGGCTCGGAATTAGCCGAGCAGATGGATCCAATGGAGCTCTCATCCCTAAACGAGCTCTTGGATCGCATCGCCGCCTTGGGAGTCGATACGGACTATGATCGGATTGGGCTTAAACCCGATCAAAGGGAGATTAACTCTCCACCGGTCACCCATCATATTGCGGTGGTGGAGGAACAATGCAGCGATTCTTACTCTATCTTGAGGACTAACTATGTCCGGATTCCTGAGCTCTCCGAGATGGATACTCATTTACGGGAGGACATCACCCAAGCCCTGAACCTAGAGTCAGGAGGCGGGCCAGACTTATCGGGCAACATCCCGGAACCCGAACTTCCAAGATTGGAAACTCCTCGGCCCCTGGGTCTCAGATTGGGTAAGGGTTCGGACTCAAATCCACCCACCCACCCAAACATAAACGATCTTTCCCACATCAGGTAAGCGCCCCAGGAAACAGTACATCATTATTGGGCCAGATTCCTCCTTGTGATGAACAAGGTTAAGGACTGTCGCGAGGAAGACGCGGTCTCATTTTTCCGCAATAATTGCACGGACAAGGGAATCCTTAACACCATAAGTCGCCGTGACATATCACGCTTCGCTGACTTGGCGTCCATAGTACGAAAGTACTATGCGATGGAAAGCGCCTGGAAAACCGAAACGAAATTTTGGGATAATCCGGCTCCAAATATACACCCAGTCCGAAGTAAAAGGGTGCACTATCATAAGACACCCAAGTTAATTACAAAGAAGCAAAAACCCTCTACAGGGCATGGAACTATATTGGAGGGATGGCTCAACGGACCCTGCAAAATTCATAGTACAGCGGATACCATACCAACACACAGCCTTAGAGCATGTTGGGTACTCCGGCAGGTGGCCAAAAGTGGTGAGGATCTTCTCATCCCAGATGCCACAGAGCACCATCCCGTGGATAACAATATGGTATTAACAGTCTTTGAAACCTTCGCATCAAATAATAGGCGCAAGCGAACACTCCGCAGCCTTGCCGAAATCTGCCACGTGGCAGCAATAAATCCATGGAGTGACACGGCTATTACCTTCAATGC
The DNA here is from genome assembly GCF_003073215.2 of Triticum urartu. NCBI lineage: Eukaryota > Viridiplantae > Streptophyta > Magnoliopsida > Poales > Poaceae > Triticum > Triticum urartu. The sequence continues at coordinate 87,841,314 of NC_053027.1, forward strand.
CAGTGACGAACCTAAATTCCGAACAGCCCAAGCACCAGCTGCACTAGTCCTCAATCTAATTGTGGACGGCTTTCGACTCACCAAAGTACTCATGGACGGCGGCAGTGGATTAAACCTCATCTATGAGGAAACTCTTCAAAAAATGGAAATAGACTGGAACCGCATTGAGCAAAGCAGCACAACCTTCAGAGGAATCATCCCCAGTCGGGAAGCACGCTGTGCTGGGAAAATCACACTAGATGTGGTATTTGGCACGCCGAAGAACTATAGGTCCGAAGAAATTACATTCCAAGTGGCCCCGTTCAGTAGCGGATACCACACCCTTTTAGGGCGGGAGGCGTTCACGATCTTCCAAGCCATACCCCATTATGGGTACATGAAGCTCAAAATGCTCGGGCCCAATGGAATCATCACTCTCGCTAGTGATCCGGACACAGCACTCCGCGCCGAAAACAAAACAGCCGCATTGGCCCTCGAGGCATTATCCGAAGCCCTTTCGGCCGAGGAATTAACTGCGCTACGCTCCACAGTGGACAGGGACGACGTGATACTTGAAAAGAGATCCAAGTCCACCTCTTTTAAACCAGCGGATGAAATAGTCAAATTCCAAGTCCACCCAATGGACCCTACAAAAACAGCCTCCATCGGGGCACACTTAAACCCCGTCGTGGACGCCGCACTACGAGAGTTCCTGCGCGAGAATTGGGACATATTCGCCTGGCACCCCTCAGACATGCCAGGAATCCCACGCAGGCTGGCCAAGCACAGCCTTAATATTCTAAAGGGATTCAAGCCGGTCAAGCAGACTCTTCGGCGTTTCTCTGAACCTAAGAGACAAGCTATGGGAGAGGAACTAGCCAAGTTATTGGAGGCCGGATTCATTAGAGAAATAAAACACCCGGACTGGCTAGCAAACCTGGTGATGGTACCAAAGAAGGACAAATCCTGGCGCCTATGTGTCGATTTCAAGGACCTCGACAAGGCTTGCCGAAAGGATCCCTTCCCCCTCCCCCGCATCGATCAAATTATTGATGCTACCACAGGACACGATTCATTGTGTTTCCTCGACGCATACTCCGGCTACCACCAAATCAAGATGGCGGAGTCCGACCAAGCCGCAACGACATTTATCACACCATACGGCCCCTTCTGTTTCAACACAATGCCTTTTGGGCTCAAAAATGCCAGCGCAACATATCAGCGCATGATTCAAACATGTCTAGAGAAACAGATCGGCAAAACAGTAGAGGCGTACGTAGATGATGTGGTCGTCAAAACCAAACACGTCGACTCTCTAATAGACGACTTGAGGCTCACATTCGACAACCTCCGAACATACGACATCAAGCTCAATCCAGAAAAATGCATTTTCGGTGTACCAGCCGGAAAGCTCCTGGGTTTCATTGTCTCCAGTAGAGGAATTGAAGCAAATCCGGCCAAAATCCGAGCTCTGTCATAGTTGGCTATCCCAACAGACCTCAAACAAATCCAAAAATTAACCGGATGTGTGGCGGCTCTAAGCCGCTTTATCTCTCGCTTAGGAGAAAAGGCATTACCCCTTTATCGCCTCCTTCGGCGCACCGAACACTTCGAGTGGACAGACGCTGCCACAGCCGGATTGGAAGAAATAAAAGCCATACTGGCAACCAACCCAATCCTGGCCGCGCCAAAACATCAACGAACCAATGTTGTTGTACATTGCGGCAACTCATCAGGTTGTAAGCGCAGTGCTCATCGTCGAATGAGAAACGGACGGACATAAATTCCCCCTTCAAAAGCCGGTATATTATGTATCCACTGTCCTCACTCCATGCAAATCACGGTACCCACATTATCAAAAGATAGCCTATGCGGTATTCATGGCATCCCGGAAGCTACGACACTACTTTCAAGAGTGTTCAATTACAGTAGCCTCGGAAGTGCCACTTAATGATATTATAAACAACCGCGACGCCACGGGCCGGATTGCCAAATGGGCCATTGAGCTCCTCCCGTTCAACATAACATATAAACCCCGGCGAGCCATTAAATCGCAAGTATTGGCCGACTTCGTTGCTGAATGGACGGAAGCCGAACTCCCTAAAGAGTAAGATGCATACTCCAATTGGATCATGCACTTCGACGACTCCAAAATGCTGGCTGGTCTAGGAGCTGGCGTCGTCCTGACGTCCCCAACCAGAGATACAGTTCAATACGTACTACAGATACTGTATACAGACTCGAACAATGCAGCCGAATACGAAGCCCTGTTACATGGTCTTCGGATGGCAGTTTCCATGGGCATTCAACGCCTGGAGGTGTGTGGGGATTCGAACCTCGCAATATCCCAAATAAATGGAGACTTCGATGCCAAGGATCCGAAAATGGCGGCCTATCGCAACGTCATCCTAAAGATGTCAGCTCGGTTCAAGGGGCTCGAATTTCACCATGTGGCTCGGGAAAACAATCAGGCGGCGGATATCCCCGCCCGCATCAGCGCAAAACACGATGCGGTCCCCCCCCAACATCTTTTTGGAGAGGTTGTTTAAACCATCCGTGGTATGGGAAGGGGACACCGGTAACAATAGTATGGACCCGGCCAATCGGAGGCTCTGCCACCGAAATAACACCTTCAGCCCACGTAATAATGGCCATGATCGCCCCGTGGACAGAACCATTCCTGGCCTACTTAACTAGGCAGGAACTTCCTGAGGACCAAAATGAGGCACGCTGCATAGTGCGGCGATCTAAAGCCTACATGGTCCACGAGGGAGAGCTGTATAAAAAAAGCACTACCGGAGTCCTTCAAAGGTGCATCTCCGAAGAGGAAGGACGGAAGCTTTTGGCAGAAATTCACGCCGGACTCGGCGGCCACCATGCCGCAGCCCGGGCCCTTGTAAGCAAGGCCTTCCGTACAGGTTTTTATTGGACGACGGCCCGGGTAGATGCACAGGACTTGGTCCAACGCTACGTCGGTTGCCAGCTTTTTGCAAACCAAAGCGACATGCCACCCACCGCCCTCCAAACAATCCCCATTACCTGGCCCTTCGCGGTCTGGGGGCTTGACATGGTTGGAGCCCTTAAAGGGGGAACCCATAAGAAAAAATACTTACTGGTCATGGTGGATAAATTCACCAAATGGATAGAAGCCAAACCTGTTAAAACGGCCGAATCCGGACCGGTGATAGACTTCATATCCGGGGTTGTACACCGTTATGGCGTCCCCCACAGCATCATCACTGACAACGGCACGAACTTCACGGTCGACGAGGTAAAACTCTGGTGCAGCAACATGGGCATCAAGCTCGATTATGCTTCTGTCTATCACCCACAAACCAACGGCCAAGTTGAGCGAGCAAATGGTCTTATCATGAGTGGCATCAAACCCAGATAGTGCGGTCCTTAAAGGAGTCTAACACACACTGGGTAGAGGAGCTCGACTCCGTACTCTGGGGGCTGCGGACCACGCCGAATCGTAATACCGGATACACACCCTTCTTTATGGTGTACGGCGCAGAGGCGGTTCTGCCCTGCGACATAATTCATGACTCACCTCGAGTGCGCACGTACGTAGAAAGAGAAGCCGAGCTCGACCGGCAGGACAGTCTGGACACCCTGGAGGAGGAGCGCGGCGTGGCAAAAGCCCGTTCCGCATTCTATCAGCAACAGGCTCGAAGATACCAAAGCAGAGAAGTATGGGCCAAAACTTATAACATTGGCGAGCTAGTCCTACGCCTGCCAGAGAAGAAGAAGACCAAGCTCGAGCCAAAATGGGAAGGTCCCTTCATTATTAACCAAGTTCTGATCGGTGGAGCGTACCATCTGCGGGATGCATCGAATAATCGACTTGAGCCGAACCCATGGAACGCAGCCAGGCTCCGAAGATTCTACGCCTAGTGTCGGACTCTATGTTCGTCTCCTTCCTCTGTCCATTTTTTGCATATACATTATCTGTCTTTTCTCTCTTTCTTTCTTTTATTCTTTCTTAAGGCCTTCAAGGGCCAACTTGTGCCTTGCTTGCACACTATTGACGCGCTAACCGCGCTCATTATACCTGGGGGGCTTCTTACACAGAAGCTTAATTATTTATCTGGGCTTCATGCCCCGCACATGTGTTATTCTTCTGCATGTACCTTTTCATTCGCCATTATAGCATCAATATGACTTAAGTTTTGGCCAACCTGGGTTGCCTGGCTCTTGTATTTATGCCCTACGTTCCCGTTAATTCGGCTAGGGCATAAGGGGAGCACCTCTGCGATTGTTACTGCCGGGTCAGCCGGATGTGTACCTCAGACTGGGTGAAGCCGAAAGCTAGCGTTCTTAAGGGAATATTCGGTCGGTGAACAAAAGATGATTTTTATTTATTTTCCATATGTGCCCCCAGATGTTTTTGCCTGCGTTTCCTCTCGCAGTCCAGACATGCACTTTAGGGCATGCATACCCAGGGAAAGGAACCCTTAACGAAACTATTCTCCCTGTAAGATGTTTCTTACTACCCATGTAATATAACATAACTAGTTGGGTACTTGTCTGTTCAAGCACTAATGACCCCTACGCCTCGTTTCCACGCATACCCCGATTCTTATATAACTGAGCGGGTATTCGGATACACTCCGGACTATCGGGTCCCGAGGTTGAAGCGAAAAGGTCCACCATGACAAATGATTTACAATCCAGCTAGAAGGCATTATACATGTCACTTTAATTACATAGTCATGTAGACTGACTAAATTGCTCTTCTATACCATCCAACAGGCTGTCTAGCCTACAATCCTGTTGGGAATACTTTGCGGCTAATTCTACTTGCCCATACACTAAGCTAACGGGGATCTCTTTCCCATCGGGCCCCATAGGTCCGACCTCGGCCATGTGGTTTGGGTCAGCCTTGGTATACCGCGTCTTCACCATGGCCCAGGCTTCCCTGGCACCTTGACGGCAGACTGATATCTTCCATAAACGGAAGTGCCACCGTGCTCCCTTGAGCTTCTCCGCAAGCTATCCAATGCTTGCTGGCAGGGAGACGGATGGCCACAAGGCCTGGGCAATACCTTGCATCACCTGCCGAACTTGTTCGTGCAGTTGTGAGAGCTCGGGTAGAAGATCACCCACAGACCCGGGCATCTCCTCCGCGGGACGACCCGTCAGCATACCTGCAGACATAACTCTGTTAGCCGGCTTCTCCGCCGCACTCTTTTAAGGGTTCGTTCAAGCACTTACTGAAAATGCCGCGTCGAAGCCGCTTATTCTCCTTCACGGAGTCCGCAAGCTGGGATCGAACATCTTTCAGTTCCACGCTCAGCTTGGTATTGGCGTCTTGGATATTTTTTTCTCTCGCATGACCTTAGTCAGCGCGCGTTCGCCAGCCTTTAGCTATCGTATGACATGCTGGTCCTCTGGATTCTCTCCGGAGTCATCTGCAATATCTATTGTTAGATTTGCAGCCATGCCGCACACTATATGGTACCTATCGTTCTTTGAAACAAATATTACCAGTTGGGGACTTTTCAGGTTCCTTCAATGCGGCAACGGCGGCCCGAAGTTGGGTCTTGCATTCCTCCAGCTCCTATGACAGCCGAGTATTCTTCTCTGTAAGAACCTGCATAATAAATGATCCTTAAATCAGTTGTGCCAACTGTTTCAAGTCTCAGGGGCTACTGATATATATACTCATCAAATTTTCTTACCTGTACATCCTTTACATACTGGTCTGTGGCTCTGGCTAGACCATTTTGAGCAGCACGGATGTACGCATCTCCCAAGTTGAATGCATCAAACGCCTCTCGGGAGAAACAAGCGTCACGGAGTACGGCTCGGCGACGCCTGTGATTCATGGCGCTCTCCACTTCGGAATTCGTAGAGGATATCTTATCCACATCCTCTATAGAAGGAGTATCCGGCGTGTGCCTCGTGTTAGCTTCCGCCTTTGTGTCCGGCCCTGGAGCCCTACTGGTAGAGGCGTGATCGGCGACCTCTCTGGATATTGTCCGGCCAGCGTTCTTCCTTCTAGGAAACACGGGTGTTATTATGTTTTTAAAGACGACAACCACGGAGTGAGGTGTTGCATCCTACCTCTGCGCCAGCGTCTCCGTCCGGACCGCCTTCTTTTTTAGCCTGTCCGGCTTTGAAACCCCTTGTTGGCGAGTCGCCGCGGACTCGGCATGGCGTCCCGAGGGCCTTCCCTATAAAACACCGTTTGTATACGGTAGGTGAAGTGCATAAAAGGAAATCCTTTTCAAAGCTTGGGACTCTGGTCTCATTTACCTGCGGGGCTGGGAGTAGCCCAGGGTAGTCGGCTATAATGGCCACCATGGCGTCATCACAGCTTAGCTGGTAGAAAATTGCATCAATCAGCTCCATGAATATGTCCGGACCCTCTTTGAGGCCGGGGTCGAGGACCCGTTCAGGATCCTCCAGTTATGGAGGTGGGCTATTGATCTCCCATGCCGCCATACGCAGTTCCTGCGATGAAACGACAAGGTAAATATTTATCACGAAAACAAGGGTAGGATGGAAGTAAAAAGAGCGGAAGCTCACCCAGCTTCGAGGGTTGTTCATGGAGAATCCATCCCGTGGCTTGATGCGGAGGAACTCCTATTCTTCTCCCTTATACAGATCGGATAGAATTTTTGCTAGAGCAGCAACTGAGCCCGGTCCCTTGCGCCCGCAGCGAGTGGCACCATCTTCCCCGTTGAAGTGCCACATGGGTTGGCCTCGATATTGAAGTGGTTGCACCCCCCGCATAATGCATATTGCCATAACCTCGGTTATGGTCAGTCCTGATTTGGCCAGCAACTTTATCCGGCCCATCAGATAAAATACATCTCTATCATCTTCCTCCTGTGGGCTCCGTGGGTGCCAGCTTAGGCGTTTCTTCAAAGGGGCGTTGTCGAACTCAGGAAGACCAATCCGGATAGGATCCGGGAGAGGAACATCCTCCATATAAAACCACTCCGAAGGCCAGTCCTCGGACATCTTTTTCGGGGTACCGGATAGGTATCCTGTCTCGGCGATGCGCCATACTTCGGCTCCGCCCACTTGATATATTGATCCCCTCTGTGTACGGGGCACAAGGCAGAACAACTTCTTCCACAGCGCGAAATGAGCTTCGCAACCCAGAAACAACTCGCAAAGGGCTACGTAACCAGCGATGTGCAGTATGGAGGCAAGGGTGAGGTTGTGCAACTGGAGGCCGTAGAACTCCAGGAGCCCTCGGAGAAATGGATGGATTGGAAATCCGGGTCCCCTTAACAAATAAGGGACAAGGCATACCCGCTCTCCCTTAGAGGGGCTGGGAAAGCTCTCCGCTTGCTCCCCGCCATTATAGGTGGCGAGCCCGGCTCGAACTGGCACCATATACGCTGGAGGGAGGAATCCCTGGGTCTGTAGCTTCACTAATTGGCTGTGCGGGACGGAACACTTCTCCCAATCTCCGGGCTTGGGGCTGCGGGAGCGAGAGGAGGAGCTGCGCTGGCCGGCCATGTTGGGATGGATTTTTTTGGGTGCGCTCCGATGAATGCTCGCTGAGGGAGAATGGTGTGGTTTGGATTTGAGGATCCTCGTCTCTTTAATAGACAATTCATTCACATAGATGGGGTGGTAAATGTAAAAACACCCTGGCTCCTCACATTCGCTTGACACATGGAAGATGGCCATTATTGGACGCAGAAGCCAAGAAGCGCAACATTTACGAGAAGTCGGACACTATTTAGTAGGTACTCAGAGTTTGAAGAAGAATCTGCCTTGCAATGCCGAAGACAATCTGCGCGCTGGACTCATCGTCATTGAAGCCTAGCTGGTTCGGGGGCTACTGAGGGAGTCCTGGATTAGGGAGTATCCGGACAGCCGGACTATATCCTTTGGCCTGACTGTTGAACTATGAAGATACAAGATTGAAGACTTCATCCCGTGTCCGGATGGGACTCTCCTTGGCGTGGAAGGCAAGCTTGGCAGTACGGATATGTAGATCTCCTTCCTTGTAACCGACTCTGTGTAACCCTAGCCCCCTCCGGTGTCTATATAAACCGGAGGGTTTAGTTCGTAGGACCAACAATATATAATCATACCATAGGCTAGCTTCTAGGGTTTAGCCTCTTCGATCTCGTGGTAGATCAACTCTCGTAATACTCATATCATCAAGATCAAGCAAGCAGGAGTAGGGTTTTACCTCCATCGAGAGGGCCCGAACCTGGGTAAAAACATCGTGTCCCCCGTCTCCTGTTACCATCCGCCTAGACGCATAGTTCGGGACCCCCTACCTGAGATCCGCCGGTTTTGACACCGACAGGGCCCCACTGGTTGTGGTTCATCTTTATTGGCAACGCCAACGAGGCTTCGGATGATGGCTCTCCAGTCGTCGAGCTTTTTTTGTAGCAGGAGGAAAGTCGAGGAGCAACTGCGTGCGTGCCAAAGCTTCTGCTGGTGTGGGTGGCGGTGAAAGCTGCATGGACCGTGACGCGCTCCGACTCCTAACCACGTTAGAAGGAGCTCTATCATGGCCTGGCGGTCGTGCACCATTTTCGCCAGCGTCTCGGCGTGCATGCTGGCCTTCTACATCCCGTGGATGATGCACTGGACTCTTCCCACGGCAGCGCCCAGGGTCGACAGCAGGGTGATGCTGCTCGTCGCGCGCAACCTGGGAGGAGCGCGTCACGGGCGCTGGCGTAGGTGCCTCGGAAGTCATCGCGCCGCCTGCGGGGGGCCCGATTCCGTCTTTGGATTTGGTGGCGTGTGGCCCGTCGTCTCGCGCACGAACAACACCGCTCGCCAGGCTTTGGCTGCTAGAGCAATGCGGGTGTTCGCGGGCCGCGCCTCGGCTTCCGTCCGTGACCGCCCCACCACTCGCCCGCACTGGTACGGGCCGTTCGGCCCCCGACGAACCAATCACTGTGATCGTCTTCTTCTTGGGAGCCATGGCGATGAAGAACTGCTAAACTAACTGCTAGACCGGATTTTCACAACTGCGCACCCCCTACCTGGCGCGCCGGAGATGTCGGTGGGAAACGACACCTATGGGATCACTAGGATCCCTTCTATGGTTGGCGGGCGCGGGGTTGTGCAAAGAGCAGGTCTGGCGGTCAGCACAAGGATCGTTTACCCAGGTTCGGGCCGCAGAGACACGTAATACCCTAGTCCTGCTTTGATGTATATTTGAGTGTTCTTGAGTTCTTGAACTAGCTACGGTGTCTCTCTAGTTCCAAAGATCTGAATCCCCGTCCAGTACACCTCGGGCCTCCTTTTATAGACAAAAGGGGGTCACCACAGTGGCACACAGGAGGTGGAAAGGTGTGCAGTGGCTGAGTCTATCCTCTGGCACCATTGGACAAACGCATTTAATGCGCTGCCGACGTGCCCTTCTTGCTTTATCGGGGACGATAAGGAAACCCGTCCCAGCTGTCGCCGCCTCGCCTGGCTCCGACGCACGTCCGAGCAAACAAGGCGTTGTAGCGCCACGTTGGCTGGCTGCTAGGCTGGCGTGATGGCGGAGCTTTCACGAAGATCTGCATGCCACCACGCAGGTGCTTGCTGAGTCGGTGTGGAGGCCGCACGCTACCACGCAGACGCCTGCCCAACTGGTTGAGCTAGCAGCTGCATGGGAGCGGTGATTGAGTCTTGGCAGACATGGGCCTGGCTGCGACCCCGCAGATGTCCTCGACAAGAGTCTTTCCGGGGCCCGGCAAGGGTCTTGCTGTGGCCTCGCGGTCGTCCCCGTCAAGGATCTTGCCGGGGGTCTCATGGATTTTCTTGGAAAGGATCTCGCCAAGGATCGCCGTCTTCTAGTTCTCATCTGATCTTGCGTATTTATGATCTCTACAAAGATCTCCATGCCACCATGGAGGTGCCTCCCGAGCATTGGTTTTGATGTGACTGATGGCATCGGAAACCCTTGGGCTCAAGGCTGGTGCGCTCTGGTGGTGTCAGGCAAGTTGCCCCCGGCAAGGATCTTGCCGGGGCTGCGGAAGCCGCCCCGGCAAGAGTCTTGCCGGGGGAGTCCACCTCGCCTTCTTGATCTCTTTGCGCCCCTGGTCTTGGCGTTGCTCTGGCTGTCTTGCGCTTTGGCATCCCTCCTCTGCCCTGCTCAGTGCGGCCGTGGACGCGGCTCTGACTTCCCGTGCACAAGTAAAGGGGTGCAAAAGGAGAGCCCCTACTTTTTTACACCGACACATGGTGATCTTCACCTTTCCCCTGTCACATTTTATCCTTTGGCAAGCACTGCATGTTGGAAAGATCCTAATATATATAGCTAATTGGATGTGGGTTCTCATAAAGCATTATTGTTGACATTACCCTTGAGGTAAAAGGTTGGGAGGCAAAACTATAAGCCCCTATCTTTCTCTGTGTCCGATTAAAACTTCATACCCATAAGTATTGCGTGATTGTTAGCAATTGTGAAAGACTAAATGATAGTTGAGTATGTGGACTTGCTAAAAAGCTCTTATATTGACTCTTTCCGATGTTATGATAAATTGCAATTGCTTCAATAACTGAGATTATAGTATGCTAGTTTTCAATGAAGTTTCTGATTCATACTTTACATTGTGAATAAGATTGTTACTTTAGCATAAGAAACCATATGACTATTCTGCACCTCATGATGCCCTCATGTCCGTATTTTATTTTATCGACACCTCTATCTCTAAACATGTGGACATATTTTTCGATATCGGCTTCCGCTTGAGGACAAGCGAGGTCTAAGCTTGGGGGAGTTGATACGTCCATTTTGCATCATGCTTTTATATCAATATTTATTGCATTATGGGCTGTTATTACACATTATGTCACAATACTTATGCCTTTTCTCTCTTATTTTACAAGGTTTACATGAAGAGGGAGAATGCCGGCAGCTGGAATTCTGGGCTAGAAAAGGAGCAAATATTAGAGGCCTATTCTGCACAACTCCAAAAGCCTCGAAACTCCACGGAAGTCAGTTTTGGAATATATTAAAAATATTGGGCGAAGAAAGCACCAGAGAGGAGCCATCCACCATCCACGAGGGTGGGGGCGCGCCCCCCGGCCTCGTAGGGCACCTGGCAGGCCCCCGATGCCCATCTTCTGGTATAAGGTGCCTTTTGCCTTGGAAAAAGAAGGAGGAGCTTTTGGGATGAAGCGCCGCCGTCTCGAGGCAGAACCTTGGTGGAACCAATCTAGGGCTCCGGCGAAGCTGTTCTGCAGGGAAAACATCCCTCCGGGGGGATCATCACCATCATCATCACCATCGATCCTCTCATGGGAGGGGGTCAATCTCCATCAACATCTTCACTAGCACCATATCCTCTCAAACCCTAGTTCATCTCTTGTATATGATCTTTGTCTCAAAACCTCAGATTGGTACCTGTGGGTTGCTAGTAGTGTTGATTACTCCTTGTAGTTGATGCTAGTTGGTTTACTTGGTGGAAGATTATATGTTCAGATCCTTTATGCATATTAATACCCCTCTGATTATGAACATGAATATGATTTGTGAGTAGTTACATTTGTTCCTGAGGACATGGGAGAAGTCTTGCTATAAGTAGTCATGTGAATTTGGTATTCGTTCGATATTTTGATGAGATGTATGTTGTCTTTCCTCTAGTGGTGTTATGTGAACGTGGACTACATGACACTTCACCATTGTTTGGGCCTAGGGGGAGGCATTGGGAAGTAATAAGTAGATGATGGGTTGCTAGAGTGACAGAAGCTTAAACCCTAGTTTATGTGTTGCTTCGTAAGGGGCTGATTTGGATCCATATGTTTCATGCCATGGTTAGGTTTACCTTAATTCTTCTACGTAGTTGTGGATGCTTGCAAAGGGGGTTAATCATAAGTGGGATGCTTGTCCAAGGAAGGGCATTACCCAAGCACCGGTCCACCCACATATCAAATTATCGAAGTAACGAACGCGAATCATACGAGCATGATGAAAACTAGCTTGACGATAATTCCCATGTGTCCTCGGGAGCACTTTCCTTTATATAAGAGTTTGTCTAGGCTTGTCCTTTGCTACAAAAAGGATTGGGCCACCTTGCCGCACCTTGTTTACTTTTATTAATTGTTACCCGTTACGAATTACCTTATCACAAAACTATCTGTTACCGATAATTTTAGTGCTTGCAGAGAATACCTTACTGAAAACCGCTTGTCATTTCCTTCTGCTCCTCGTTGGGTTCGACATTCTTACTTATCGAAAGGACTACGATAGATCCCCTATACTTGTGAGTCATCATAAATATTTTTGGTATTTTTGTTGTATAGATTAGAAAGTAAAGATTGCAAAATAGTAAACGAGATGCGATGTAAATAAAAGAGATGCAATATAATAATAAAGAGACCCGGGGGCCATAGGTTTCACTAGTGTCTTCTCTCAAGATAGCATGTATTACGATGGGTGAACAAATTAGTGCCAAGCAATTGATAGAAAAGTGCATAGTTATGAGAATATCTAGGCAATGATTATGAATATAGGCATCATGTCCGTGTCAAGTAGATCGAAATGATTCTGCATCTACTACTATTACTCCACACATCGACCTCTATCCAGCATGCATCTAGAGTATTAAATTCATAAGAATAGAGTAACGCATTAAGCAAGATGACATGATGTAGAGGGATAAACTCAAGCAATATGATATAAACCCCATGTTTTTATCCTCGATGGAAATAATACAATACGTGCCTTGCTGCCCCTACTGTCACTGGGAAAGGACACCGCAAGATTGAACCCAAAGCTAAGCACTTCTCCCATTGCAAGAAAGATCAATCTAGTAGGCCAAACTAAACCGATAATTCAAAGAGACTTGCAAAGATATCAAATCATGCATATAAGAATTCAAAGAAGAACCAAATAATATTCATAGATAATCTTGTTCATAAACCCACAATTCATCGGATCTCGGCAAACACACCGCAAAAGAGTATTACATCGAATAGATCTCCAAGAACATCGAGGAGAACTTTGTATTGAGAATCAAAGAGAGAGAAGAAGCCATCTAGTTAATAACTATGGACCCGAAGGTCTGTGGTAAACTACTCACGCTTAATCGGAGAGGCTATGGTGTTGATGTAGAAGCCCTCCGTGATCGATTCCCCCTCCGGCGGATCGCCAGAAAAGGCCCCAAGATGGAATCTCACGGGTATAGAAGGTTGCGGCGGTGGAAAAGTGGTTTTTGGCTCTCTGCGATCGATCTAGGGTATAAGAGTATATATAGGCGAAAGAAGTACGTCGATGGAGCTACGTGGGGCCCACGAGGGTGGGGGCGCGCCTACCCCCCTGGGCGCGCCCTCCTTCCTCGTGGCTGCTTCACGGAGTTCCAGACTTCCACTCCAAGTCTCTTGGTTTGCTTTCGGTCCAAGAAAGATCACCGCGAAGGTTTCATTCCGTTTGGATTCCGTTTGGTATTCCTTTTCTCCGAAACTCTAAAATAGGCAAAAAAAAACAGAAACTGGCACTGGGCCTCCGGTTAATAGGTTAGTCCCAAAAATAATATAAAAGAGCATATTAAATCCCATTAAACATCCAAAACAGATAATATAATAGCATGGAAACAATCAAAAATTATAGATATGTTGGAGACGTATCAAGTATCCCTAAGCTTAATTCATGCTCGTCCTCGAGTAGGTAAATGATAAAAACATAATTTTTCAATGCTACCTAACATAATTATCAATGTAATTTTCTTTATTGTGTCATGAATGTTCATATCCGAAAGATTCGAGACAAAAGTTTAATATTGACATAAAAATAATAATACTTCAAGCATACTAATAAAGTAATCATGTCTTCTCAAAATAACATGGCCAAAGAAAGCCATCCCTACAAAATCATATAGTCTGGCTATGCTCTATCTTCATCACACAAAATATTTAAATCATGAACAACCTCGATGACAAGCCAAGCAATTGTTTCATACTTTTGATGTTCTCAAACTTTTTCAATCTTCACGCAATACATGAGCGTGAGCCATGGACATAGCACTATAGGTGGAATAGAATGGTGGTCGTGGAGAATACAAAAAGGAGAAGATAGTCTCACATCAACTAGGCGTCTCAACGGGCTATGGAGATGCCCATCAATAGATATCAATGTGAGTGAGTAGGGATTGCCATGCAACTGATGCACTAGAGCTATAAGTGTATGAAAGCTCAAAAAAGAAACTAAGTGGGTGTGCATCCAACTTGCTTGCTCATGAAGACCTAGGGCATTTTGAGGAAGCCCATCATTGGAATATACAAGCCAAGTTCTATAATGAAAATTCCCACTAGTATATGAAAGTAACAAAATAGGGGACTCTCTATCATGAATATCATGGTGCTACTTTGAAGCACAAGTGTGGAAAAAGGATAGTAGCATTGCCCCTTCTCTCTTTTTCTCTCATTTTTTTATTTGAGCATTTTCTCTTTTTTTATGGCCTCTTTTTTTCTCTTTTTTATTTTTCGTCCGGAGTCTCATCCCGACTTGTGGGGGAATCATAGCCTCCATCATCCTTTCCTCACATGGGACAATGCTCTAATAATGATGATCATCACACTTTTATTTACTTACAACTCAAGAATTACAACTCGATACTTAGAACAAAATATGACTCTATGTGAATGCCTCCGGCGGTGTGCCGGGATGTGCAATGAATCAAGAGTGACATGTATGAAAGAATTATGAATGGTGGCTTCGACACAAATACAATGTCAACTACATGATCATGCAAAGCAATATGACAATGATGGAGTGTGTCATAATAAACGGAATGGTGAAAAGTTGCATGGCAATATATCTTGGAATGGCTATGGAAATGCCATAATAGGTAGGTATGATGGCTATTTTGAGAAAGGTAAATGGTGGGTTTATGGTACCGGCGAAAGTTGTGCAGTACTAGAGAGGCTAGCAATGGTGGAAGGGTGAGAGTGCGTATAATCCATGGACTCAATATTAGTCATAAAGAACTCACATACTTATTGCAAAAATCTATTAGTTATCGAAACTAAGTACTACACGCATGCTCCTAAGGGGGATAGATTGGTAGGAAAAGACCATCTCTCGTCCCCGACCGCCACTCATAAGGAGGACAATCAAAAAATAAATCATGCTCCGACTTCATCACATAACGGTTCACCATACGTGCATGCTACGGGAATCACAAACTTTAACACAAGTATCTCTCAAATTCACAACTACTCAACTAGCATGACTCTAATATCACCATCTTCATATCTCAAAACAATCATAAGGAATCAAACTTCTCATAATATTCAATTCACTTTATATGAAAGTTTTTATTATACCCATTTTGGATGCCTATCATATTAGGACTATTTATAGCCAAAGCAAAATACCATGCTGTTCTAAAGGACTCTCAAAATAATATAAGTGAAGCATGATAGATCAATAATTTATATAAAATAAAACCACCATTGTGCTCTAAAAAGATATAAGTGAAGCACTAGAGCAAAATTATCTAGCTCAAAAGATATAAGTGAAGCACATAGAGTATTCTAATAAATTCCGATTCATGCGTGTCTCTCCCAAAAGGTGTGTATAGCAAGTATGATTGTGGTAAACTAAAAGGCAAAGACTAAAATCATACAAGACGGTCCAAGCAAAACACATATCATGTGGTGAATAAAAATATAGCCTCAAGTAAAGTTACCGATAGACGAAGACGAAAGAGGGGATGCCTTCCGTGGCATCCCCAAGCTTAGGCTTTTGGTTGTCCTTGAATTTTACCTTGGGGTGCCTTGGGCATCCCCAAGCTTAGGCTCTTGCCACTCCTTATTCCAAAATCCATCAAATCTTTACCCAAAAACTTGAAAACTTCACAACACAAAACTCAACAGAAAATCTCATGAGCTTCGTTGGTATAAGAAAATAAACCACCACTTTAAGGTACTGTAATGAACTCATTATTTATTTATATTGGTGTTAACCCTACTTTATTCCATCTTCTCTATGGTTCATACCCCCCGATACTGGCCATAGATGCATCAAAATAAGCAAACAACACGCGAAAAACAGAATCTGTCAAAAACAGAACAAACTGTAGCAATCTATAGGTTTCGAATACTTCTGTAACTCCAAAAATCATGAAAAATTAGGACGACCAGGATAATTTGTATATTGATCCACTGCAGTTGGAATTGATATTTTATCGCTGTCTGGTAAAAAATGAAAATTATTTTCGTGAGCGCATACTATATGTTTTTATCAGCAAGATCAAACAACAATCACCCAAGAAGATCCTAAAGGCTTTACTTGGAACAAACACTAATTAAAACATAAAAACACAATCATAACAGGGGCTAGATGAATTATTTATTACTTAACAGGAACAAAAAGTAAATAACAAAAATAAAATTGGGTTGCCTCCCAACAAGCGCTATCGTTTAACGCCCTTAGCTAGGCATTGATAATTTTAATGATGCTCACATGAAACATAGCAATTGAAACAAAAAGAGAGCATCATATATCATGTGAAAAACACATCTAAGTCTAACATACTTCCTATGCATAGGCATCTTATAGGCAAACAAAATATTTTTTTGAAGGAACATAGGCAAACAAATTATCATAGCAAGCAAAAACTAGTATATGCAAGGAAGAGGAAAGAAACAATAGCAATCTCAACATAACGAGAGGTAATTTAGCAACATGAAAATTTCTACAACCATATTTCCCTCTCTCATAATAATTACATGTAGGATCATAATCAATTTAAACAATATAACTATAACATAAAATTTTCTCTTCATGATCCACATGCATGCAAAGTTGACACTCTTCCAAAATAGTGGGATTATCATAAAATAAAGTCATGACCTCTCCATACCCACTTTTATCAAAAACTTCATAACATTGAATGTTATCCAAACATGTGGGATCTAAAGTTGACACTCTTCCAAACCCACTTTCAATATTATTGCAAACATTATTATCAATCTCATATTTGTCATGGGGCTTAAATAAATTTTCAAGATCATAAGAAAACTCACCCCAATCATGATCATTGCAACACGTAGTAGACATAGCAAAATTAGCATACCCAAGCTTAGGGTTTTGCATATCATTAACAAAATTGACATTAATAGAATTTATAATAACATCATTGCAATCATGCTTTTTATTCAAAGATCTATCGTGAATCACTTCATAAAGTAATTCATCACACTTTTCAGATTCATGAATTTCAAGCAAAACCTCATAAAGATAATCTAGTGCACTCTACTCACCAGCAATAGGTTCATCATAATTGGATCTCTTAAAGAGATTAGCAAGTGGATGAGGATCCATAAACTTTTAGCAAGCGAAGATGCAAGCAAAAAGATGATACATGGTAACACAAGCAAACAAAAGATTGAACAGAAGAAGGGCAAAGAAAAGGCAAAGGTTTTTGAAAATCATTTTAGAAGTGGGGGAGAAGGAAACGAGAGGCGAATGGCAAATAATGTAATGCGAGGGAGAAGAGTTTATGATGGGTACTTGGTATGTCTTGACTGGGCGTAGATCTCCCCGGCAACGGCGCCAGAAATCCTTCTTGCTACCTCTTGAGCATGCGTTGGTTTTCCCTTGAAGAGGAAAGGGTGATGCAGCAAAGTAGCGTAAGTATTTCCCTCGGTTTTTGAGAACCAAGGTATCAATCCAGTAGGGGGCATGATACGTCTCCAACGTATCTATATTTTTTGATTGCTCCATGCTATATTATCTACTGTTTTGGACTATATTGGGCTTTATTTTCCACTTTTATATTATTTTTGGGACTAACCTATTAACCGGAGGCCCAGCCCAGAATTGTTGTTTTTTGCCTATTTCAGTGTTTCGGAGAAATAGAATAT
Source organism: Triticum urartu (assembly GCF_003073215.2). NCBI lineage: Eukaryota > Viridiplantae > Streptophyta > Magnoliopsida > Poales > Poaceae > Triticum > Triticum urartu. The sequence continues at coordinate 87,859,086 of NC_053027.1, forward strand.
CAAACGGAGTCCAAACGGAATAAAATCTTCGGGAACATGATTTTCTCACTGAACGTGATCCAGGAGACTTGGACCATACTCCAGGGAGTCAAAGAGGAGGTCACGAGGGTGGGGGGCACGCCCCCCTGCCTCGTGGGCCCCTCGGTGCTCCACTGACATACTCCTTCCTCCTATATATACCTACGTACCCCCAAATGATCAGAAGAGGAGCCAAAAACCTAATTCCACCGCCGCAACTTTCTGTATCCACTAGATCCCATCTTGGGGCCTGTTCTGGAGCTCCGCCGGAAGAGGGCCGTCATCACGGAGGGCTTCTACATCATCCTAGCCCCTCCGATGAAGGGTGAGTAGTTTACCTCAGACCTTCGGGTCCATAGTTAGTAGCTAGATGGCTTCTTCTCTCTCTTTGAATCTCAATACAAAGTTCTCCCCCTCTCTTGTGGAGATCTATTCGATGTAATCTTCTTTTTGCGGTGTGTTTGTTGAGACCGATGAATTGTGGGTTTATGATCAAGTATATCTATGAATAATATTTGAATCTTCTCTGAATTCTTTTATGTATGATTGGTTATCTTTGCAAGTCTCTTCGAATTATCCGTTTGGTTTGGCCAACTAGATTGGTAGTTCTTGCCATGGGAGAAGTGCTTAGCTTTGGGTTCGATCTTGCGGTGTCCTTACCCAGTGACAGAAGGGGCAGCAAGGCACGTATTGTATCGTTGCCATCGAGGATAAAAAGATGGGGTTTATTTCATATTGCGTGAATTTATCTCTCTACATCGTGTCATCTTGCTTAAGGCGTTACTTTGTTTTTAACTTAATACTCTAGATGCATGCTAGATAGCGGTCGATGAGTGGAGTAATAGTAGTAGATGCAGAATCGTTTCGGTCTTCTTGTCACGGACGTGATGCCTATATACATGATCATGCTTAGATATTCTCATAACTATGCTCAATTCTGTCAATTGCTCAACAATAATTTGTTCACCCACCGTAGAATACTTATGCTCTTGAGAGAAGCCACTAGTGAAACCAATGGCCCTCGGGTCTATTCTCGTCATATCAATCTCCATCACTTTAATCTTGCTTTGCTTTTACTTTTTACTTTGCATCTTTATACCAAAAATACCAAAAATATTATATCTATCAGATCTCACTCTCGTAAGTGAACGTGAAGGGATTGACAACCCCTAATCGCGTTGGTTGCGAGTAGCTATCGTTTTCTGCAGGTACGAGGGACTTGAGCGTGGCCTCCTACTGGATTGATACCTTGGTTCTCAAAAACTGAGGGAAATACTTACGCTACTCTGCTGCATCATCCCTTCCTCGTCGGGGAAAACCAACGCAAGCTCAAGACTAGCAAGAAGGATTTCTGGCGCCGTTGCCGGGGAGTCTACGCAAAAAGTCAACATACTAAGTACCCATCACAATCCCTATCTCTCGCATTACATTATTTGCCATTTGCCTCTTGTTTTCCTCCTCCCCCACTTCACCCTTGTCGTTTTATTCACCCTCTCTCTCTCTATCCTCCCTCTCTATTTGCCTCTTTTTGCCCGCTTGACTTTTTGTTTGCCCGTGTGTTAGATTGCTTGTTTGTCACGATGGCTCAAGATAATACTAAATTTTGTGACTTCACCAATACCAATAATAATGATTTCCTTAGCACTCCGATTGCTACAAATGAATTTTTCGATCTTGTGCTAAAAGTTTGATAATCACTAGAAAGAAAGAAATTCCTAAGGGAAATAGATGCCTCATCGAAGAATTGCCTACCAAAGATGGCAATACTTAGATCTATCCTCGCTTTTATGCCTAGCTAGGGGCGTTAAACGATAGCGCTTGTTGGGAGGCAACCCAATTTTATTTTTATTCCTTGCTTTTTGCTCCTATTTAGTAATAAATAAATTATTTAGCCTCTGTTTTGGTTGTGTTTTTTGTGTTTAATTAGTGTTTGTGCCAAGTAGAACTGTTGGGAAGACTTGGGGAAAGTCTTGTTGAACTTGCTGTAAAAAACAGAAACTTTAGCGCTCACGAGAACTGCTGTCATTTTTATTTGAAGAGTGCTATTTAGTTAATTCTTTTTGCAGATGATTAATAGATAAATTCCTCACGTCCAGCAATTTATTTTGAGTAACACATTAAGCAAGATGACATGATGTAGAGGGATAAACTCAAGCAATATGATATAAACCCCATGTTTTTATCCTCGATGACAACAATACAATACGTGCCTTGCTGCCCCTACTGTCACTGGGAAAGGACACCGCAAGATTGAACCCAAAGCTAAGCACTTCTCCCATTGCAAGAAAGATCAATCTAGTAGGCCAAACTAAACCTATAATTCAAAGATACTTGCAAAGATATCAAATCATGCATATAAGAATTCAGAGAAGAACCAAATAATATTCATAGATAATCTTGTTCATAAACCCACAATTCATCGGATCTCGGCAAACACACCGCAAAAGAGTATTACATCGAATAGATCTCCAAGAACATCGAGGAGAACTTTGTATTGAGAATCAAAGAGAGAGAAGAAGCCATCTAGTTAATAACTATGGACCCGAAGGTCTGTGGTAAACTACTCACGCTTCATCGGAGAGGCTATGGTGTTGATGTAGAAGCCCTCCGTGATCGATTCCCCCTCCCGCAGATTGTCGAAAAAGGCCCCAATATGGGATCTCACAGGTACAGAAGGTTGCGGCGTTGGAAAAGTGGGTTTTTGGCTCTCTGTGATCGATCTAGGGTATAAGAGTATATATAGGCGAAAGAAGTACATCGATGGAGCTACATGGGGTCCACGAGGGTGGGGGCGCGCCCTCCTGCCTCATGGCTGCCTCACGGAGTTCCAGACTTCCACTCCAAGTCTCCTGGTTTGCTTTAGGTCCAAGAAAGATCATCGTGAAGGTTTCATTCCGTTTGGATTCAGTTTGGTATTCCTTTTCTGCAAAACTCTAAAATAGGCAAAAAACAGAAACTGGCACTGGGCCTCCGGTTAATAGGTTAGTCCCAAAAATAATAAAAAAGAGCATATTAAATCCCATTAAACATCCAAAACAGATAATATAATAGCACGAAACAATCAAAAATTATAGATATGTTGGAGAAGTATCATGAGGTAATTGTACCTTCTCTCGAATTGGAAAGTACTACATCAGAGAAAACTGTTCCCATGATGCCTACACCAACTAGAGAGGAAGCTAATGATGATGATCGTGAAACTTCAGATCAAGCTGCTACTGAACTTCCTTGGTCAACCAGAGCATGATCCGCACCAGAGTGGTACGGTAATCCTGTCCTGGAAGTCATGTTACTAGACCAAGGCGAACCTACGAACTATGAAGAAGCTATGATGAGCCGAGATTCTGACAGATTGCTTGAGGCCATGAAATATGAGATAGGATCCATGAATAAGAACAAAGTGTTGACTTTGGTGGACTTGCTCGAGGATCGGCAAGCCATAGATAATAAATGGATCTTCAAGTAGAAGACGGACGCTGATGGTAATGTTACGGTCTACAAAGCTTGACTTGTCGCGAAAGGATTCCAACAAGTTCAAGGAGTTGACTATGATGGGACTTTCTCACCCGTGGCGATGCTTAAGTCCGTCCGAATCATGTTAGCAATTGCTGCATTTTATGATTATGAAATTTGGCAAATGGATGTCAAAACTGCATTCCTTAATGGATATCTTAAAGAAGAGTTGTATATGATGCAACCAGAAGGTTTTGTCGATCCTAATGGTGCTAACAAAGTGTGCAAGCTCCAGTGATCCATCTATGGACTGGTGCAAGCATCTCGGAGTTGGAATATACGCTTTGATGAGGTGATCAAAGCATATGGTTTTTTACAAACTTACAGTGAACCTGTAGTTACAAGAAAGTGAGTGGGAGCTTTGTAGCATTTCTGATATTATATGTGGATGACATATTGTTGATTGGAAATGATATAGAATTTCTGAATAGCATAAAAAGGATACTTGAATAAGAATTTTTCAATGAAAGACCTCGGTGAAGCTACTTATATATTGGGCATCAAGATCTATAGGGATAGATCAAGACGCTTAATAGGACTTTCACAAAGCACATACCTTGACAAGATTTTGAACAAGTTCAAAATGGATCAGTCAAAGAAAGGGTTCTTACCTGTGTTGCAAGGTGTGAAGTTGAGTAAGACTCAAAACCCGACCACGTCAAAAGATATAGAGAGAATGAAAGTCATTCCCTATGCCTCAGCCATAGGTTCTATAAAATATGCCATGTTGTGTACCAAACCTGTTGTGTACCTTGCCATGAGTTTGGCAAGGGGGTACAATAGTGATCCAGGAGTAGATCACTGGACAACAGTCAAAATTATCCTTAGTTACCTAAGAGGACTAAGGAGATATTTCTCGATTATGGAGGTAATAAAGAGTTCATCGTAAAGGGTTACGTCGATGCAAGCTTTGACGTTGATTCAGATGACTCTGAGTCTCAATCTGGATACATATTGAAAGTGGGAGCAATTGGCTAGAGTAGCTCCATACAGAGCTTTGCAGACATAGATATTTGCAAAAATACAAACGGATTTGAATGTGATAGACCCGTTGACTAAACTTCTCTCACAAGCAAAACATGATCACTCCTTAATACTCTTTGGGTGTTCATCACATGGTGATGTGAACTGGATTATTGACTCTAGTAAACTCTTTGGGTGTTGGTCACATGGCGATATGAACTGTGGGTGTTAAATCACATGGTGATATGAACTAGATTATTGACTCTAGTGCAAGTGGGATACTGAAGGGAATATGCCCTAGAGGCAATAATAAAGTTGTTATTTTATATTATATTTCCTTATTCATGATAAAGGTTTATTATTCATGCTAGAATTGTATTGATCGGAAACTTAAATACATGTGTGAATACATAAACAAATATCGTGTCCCTATTAAGCCTCTACTAGACTAGCTCGTTGATCAAAGATGGTTAAGGTTTCCTAACCATAGACACGTGTTTTCATTTGATAACAAGATCACATCATTAGGAGAATGATGTATGGACAAGACCCATTCGTTAGCTTAGCATAATGATCATTCAGTTTATTATTGTTGCTTTCTTAATGCCAAATACATATTCCTTCGACTATGAGATTATGCAACTCCCGAATACCGGAGGAATACCTTGTGTGCTATAAAACATCACAACGTAACTGGGTGATCATAAAGATGCTCTACAGGTATCTCCGAAGGTGTTTGTTGAGTTGGCATAGATTGAGATTAGGATTTGTCACTCTGAGTATCGGAGAGGTATCTCTGAGCCCTCTTGATAATACACATCATAAGCTTGCAAGCAAATGACTAAGGAGTTAGTCATAAGGTGATTTATTACAGAACGAGTAAAGAGACTTGCCAATAATGATATTGAACTAGGTATGAAGATACCACGACCGAATCTCGGGCAAGTAAAATACCGATGGACAAAGGGAATTACGTATGTTGTCATAACAGTTCACTGATAAAGATCTTCGTAGAATATGTAGGAGCCAATATGGGCATCCAGGTTCTGCTATTGGTTATTGACCGGAGAGGTGTCTCGGTCATGTCTACATAGTTCTCAAACCCGTAGGGTCCGCATGCTTAATGTTCGTTGACGATATAGTGTTATATGAGTTATATGTTTTGGTGACCGAATGTTGTTCGGAGTCCCGGATGAGATCACGGACATGACGAGGAGTCTCGAAATGCTCGAGAGGTAAAGATTGATATATAGGATGATGGTATTTGGACACCGGATGTGTTTTGGGACATCGTACCAGGAAGGAATCGGGTCAACAGAAGGGCTTCCGGGCACCCCCGAGCAAGTTATGGGCCTTATGGGCCAAAGGAGGGGACAGACCAGCCCATAAGGCTTCATTTGAATGTTAGGGTGGATATTTCCAGGGAGTAGATGCACTGGTTGAAATATTCTTGGCCAACTAGAAGTCCCGTGGAAAATTGGCATCGGCATTTGGTTCAAAATTGCAAATCCCCCACACTACAGAAGCGTGGGCGGAGACTACCGAGAGGAGAGGTAACTGCGGGAGTGCGTCGCGAGTGAGCGAAATAGGGGAATCTTTCCAGATGTCGCGAGCCGTGGATCTGATCCCGGGGAAATAAGGGGGATTGGGCTGAGAAAACCACGTGGACTCGAGCATCTAAATGTCCACGCAGTTGGCCCGGGGCTGAGTTTCCACGCGGGCTTTCCACCCAGGGAACGGGCCAGGATCCCAGGAGGATCCCTCGCTACCAAACGAGCCCTAAGGGGGCTGGTGCACCTCCTCCCTTGTTTGGACAGCCCTAGGGAAGGAAAAGGGGGATGGCTAGCCCCTCCTACCTTTCCCTCTCATGGGAGAAAGGAAGGGGGGGCGCCACCCTCCCCTGCCTTTCCCCACACTCCAAATAAGGAAAGGGGGCGCGGCTTGGGTGGGACCCCAAGTAGGATTCCTCCTACTTGGGTGCCTTCTTTGGCTGCTCCTCCCTCCCTCCCACCTATATATATGTGGGAGGGGGCGCCTAGCACAAAACAGACAATTGCCTAGTCATGTGCGGCGCCCCCCTCCATAGTTTACACCCCGGTCATATTTTTCGTACTGCTTAGGCGAATCCCTACGAAGATAACTTCACCATCACTGTAACCATGCCTTCGTGTCGTCGGAACTCATCCACTACCTCGCCGTCTTGCTGGGTCAAGAAGGCGCGGACGTCACCGAGCTGAACGTGTGCTGAACGCGGAGGTGTTGTACGCTCGGTACTCGATCGGTTGGATCACAAAGAAAGTTCGACTACATCAACCGCGTTATGAAACGCTTCCGCTTACGGTCTATGAGGGTACGTAGATATACTCTCCCCCTCTCGTTGCTATGCATCTCCTAGATAGATCTTGCGTGAGCATAGGATTTTTTTTAAAATTGCATGCTATGTTTCCCAACATGGAGCCTGGTACAGAACACATTCTACTTAGAGTAGACTTCGTGCCACGCATGCCACCACCGTTTCCTCCCGTAGCGGGTCACGATAACGATGATTAAGGGTTTCCCCGTGGACACGGCCATGTGGTCTCCGTTATTCCCCTATCGAATTGGTAGAGATGGGATAGGTAGAGGATACTACTGTCACTTTTTCCGCTCCACTTGCCTAGAGATTGCGCTATGACTTGCCTTCTCCGCTCTCTACTTTATCCAACAGTAATATCCTTGTGTCCAAAATTGGCAAATATTGGATGGCACACTTCACCCAACATCACGAAGAACATTAACAATACATGAAAAGGTTATCTCATATCGCGCAAAATTATTCGGTGCTAGTACAAACTAGAGTTCATCCTATTCCCCAAGAACTAGTAATTCACTCAAACATCTCAAACATGTAGGGAGTACATAGAAGATTGAGACAAGTTATAGGCAAACATGATGTTGGAGATGGCGAGGAGCATGGTGGTGGAGGCGATGGAGAGGGCACCAGCCCTCTGGTCGGCGCTAGGTGTTGGGGGTGCCTCCTCTCCTCCTTCTCCTTGTATTAGACCTCTCTCTATGGTGGAGTTGCTGCCATGGAGGTGTGGTGGCTGATGGAACTTGTGGTGGATGGAGATGATGTGAGCCGACGGCTAGGGTTGGAGGTCTTCATATAGAAGTCCTCCTCGGGTCTCCTCCGTTGATCTAGCCTCCTCCCTTTCATCCAAGGGCTCAAGGGGAGCCAAGTTCATGTCCAATAGAAGCCTTGGTCGTCAAGGATATCATAGGGAAAAACGGGGACGAAATCAGAGAAAAATTTGGAAAGTTCTGGACAATTTTCGTGGCTATCTGAAGCTCACACAACCACTCAAATGGGCGACTCCGGTCGTATGAAAGGCCATCTTTCATTTTGGACTTCGAGAGCCGCTTTAGTCGCCATTTCTTCATACGAGCTCCGATTTTGAGTTTTGACGTTCTTGGGCTCGTTGGATTGCTAGTAAAAATCCCGATGCATTTGCCTTGGATCTTTGTTTTAGACACTTTGATAAATGTCAAATCATTAAACTCTCCAAAGGGCCTCGATCTAGTGTCTGGAACTTCTACGGTTTGACCCCTAGCTTGATTCTTTCGATGTCCCAAGTCCATGAACGTGTCAACACACCTACAAAGACCACAAAACAAAGGAAAACTAATAAAAACTAAATAAAAATAAAAAGTGTGCAGTGAACTTGGTAAAAGAAGTAAATATCGAAAACCATGCATCGGAAACTTAAAAAAGTGCTACTCCCTCCATTCCTAAATATAAGTCTTTTTAGAGATTCCACTACAAACCACATACAGATGTATATGGACATATTTTAGAGTGTAGATTCACTCATTTTGCTCCGTGTGTAGTCCGTAGTGGAATCTATAAAAGACTTACATTTAGGAACGAAGGGAGTAGATGGATATGATATAAGAGATTTTGGCACTAGAATATACTCTAAAAAGTATGCATGAAATCCACTTGTCAACTGCTCGGGCCAAAGTCCATGTCCTCATAACCGACCATCTCCGTGACTGCCTTCTCCGCCGCTACCTTCTCCACTGCCTCACGCCCAGGCTGCCTTCGGCGGCGGTCCTTGTGGGCAAGGTTCTCTGCCTTGCAAGGAACCGCCATGCCAGGTAGCTTGACCGATTCCGCTGAGGCATCATCCATGCCAATGGTGTCGGACAGGGTTGTCGGCGACGACATCGGCGACAACGGATGAGGATGACTACACAGATTGCGAGCAAGGAAGGGGGTTGGCGGCTTCACAGAGGTGGAAAAATGGAGGACGAAAGCTGGAGGAGTTCAATCAAAGTGAAGGACTCGTTAATTTTGAGAATATTTGAGATGGACCCGGATTGTCGGAGCCTATGTGGAGGGTGTATCTGGGCATCCCCATATCCGCCCCATATATGGGTCCGGTATGGGGAATGCCGGACAACCGGGGTGTTTGGGCCTGGTTTGCCAGGTGCGGTTGGGTGGTTGTTTTCTGTAAGGGCAGCGGCCAGGCAGGCCGCCCGAACGTTTGGGGTGGATATGAGGGCTCCAGCTATAGATGCTCTTACGGTCTCTTATCCACATACCACAACGGTTGCTAAAAAACACCACATCAAAAGATATCCCTATAAGCCTCCTTTGGTTTGTAGGAATTTCGTAGGATTTCTATAGGATAGGATTTGCAAAGGAAAATTTCCTTTGAAGCCTTTTGGTTTATATGAATGGATTCCTATTCCTATATAGGATAGGAATCAATCCTTCACATTTTGAAGGGGAAAAACATTAGCTAAGACTCACGGGAAAAATTCCTATCCTATGCATCAAATGACATGTCTTTCTCTATAAAAATTGAGATGCATGTCATCTCACTTCCTATGATTTTCCTATTCCTGTAACATTCCTATCCTATGAATCAAAGGAGGCCTAAAAAAGACCACACATGTACTATGCTAATCCCTTAGAAAAGTACTCTACTGAAGAAATAGAACATCCGGATGGGCTCAAGCAGCTATGTTATAAAATGCAAACTTCTTCTCTCATCCGCAAGTGGAACATGACAATATCCATGCCCATAAGGTGCAAGAAGTTGAGAATCTGGAGGTCTTACACAAGCAACCTAGGAAGGAGGAAGAGAAGAATGTGGTGAAGAGATAAAGATAAAGGACAAGGACAATGATGACATGGATCATTTTGATGAATATGCTAGCTACACGTGGAGAACGCCAAGACGAATGGGCAGGGGCATGTGGCCGAGGGAGAATCGGGTTTTTAGGATCGGTGCAGGGAAAATTGGGGTACTTTCTTCACACCACACACCCCGAAAAAACACACGCTTTTCTCGTTGAATTGCATTAAATAGTTCACGCCTTTTTTTCCAAAGAGAGGAATACCTTCGAGATAGTTGTTGAACAAGTCAATAAAAATAAACCATCTCTTTGAGGTTAGGTTGTTAAAATGAAACCATCCAGAACTAGTCCCATGGAGGCATTCTTTAATCGCAGGTTGTGCACCCGCGCTCCTAACCAATAGAGTGATGCTTTGTTTTCTTGAGGCCAAGTTGTTACCCACCAAGATATTTTTTCCCGAATTTCTACCATCAAGATCAAGGCCTCTTTTTGTTCAAAGAAAAAGTAGAGGAAAAAAACATAGGAATAGAAAAATCTCCTATAGTGAAACCATTCAAACCTTCGGTTCAAAGGAATGTAGTAAAGGAAATCACAAAGATAATTTTCTTTTAGTGCCCGTTTTAACAAAAAAATGCAGGAAATTTACAATCTATTTGGAACTCCTTTTCAAATTCCTACACATGACACTAAGATTCTCAGTGGCATAATAACATGCTAATTATACCTTTTCATGTGGTTTGACTTTGATTTGACTGTATTTATTAGGATTTCTGTAATTTTCTATGCATGTGAACCAAACACGAGTACAAAACTCCTTTTGTTAGAAAGTATGCTTGCATTCAAATAATGAAATACAAATATACCCTAATGCACACACAAATAACCAAAAAAACAAAGAGCACCCTAAAATAACCAGTAAACCACAAAGATCGTCGGAGCTTTGTGTTATCATTCCTGAACCTTGCGAGAAAACCCATGCAATACAAGAATATGCATTCAGACCCAAGTAGGCCATTATCTTCAACCACGACATAATCGCCGCCACATTGCTTCCCCTTTTTTCGCCTTGATGCCGAAAAGACAAGGACACACTGTGCATCCAACACGCCTACACCAGCCTTCGCCATCCGTGACTTTGAGTACCAATCTATGTGCCTCTTTAAGATGGAAGAGAACTAGGATCCGGTTGTGGCGCCGCGGCCGGACCGATCACCCGGACAGAACAAAGATATCTCTCTAGCAGCAACACCAATAAAGATGAAGAGTAGCATAAAAAATTATACCGATGAGGAGGAAGAAGAATCTCGGTCTCTGCACAACCACCACCAATCTCAGGACCAAACCGTCCAGTGCCGGCCAACTTCCAAACATCATAGCCCGCGACCTCGACGAGATCCGGGGATCCCCACGTGTCTAGCTCCTAGACGAAGGCAAGAGCCTCGCCTCACCGTGAACGAAGCAAGAAAAATTATTCAGACGCGAAGCCGCCCGCAACGGCCTCGACAACATCTCATTCAATCCTAATCCTACTGAGAACCCACTCGACGCACGATCCGAGGTTCCCCCTCCCTCCTGCCGCCGGAGCGGTCGGCAGAGGGAGAGGGAACCAACGGCTGCGCATTCCTATATTTTCTGATTCTCTATTTTATGCGCACATTCCTATCTAATTCTCGTGTTTTTTTTCCTTTTCTGCGTTTTTTAGAATTGTGTAAAAATTACAAACACGGCTCCGTCAACTCCGCGAGTATGTGCATCTGTGGTGGTGTATACGGGGCCCATCTGCAATTTTATGGGGGTAATAAAACAAATTTAATGCCCTCGCCCATCTGGAGATGTGCCTGGCTAACCTCGGTAGCCACCTTGCATTTGGAATTGCGCTTTACTAAATCCCAATTCTAATCCCCGTTTACACTCGTGCCGTGTTCTTCCCATAAACCTTCTCTCCTTCCTCTTCACCGTCTCCCCCAGATTTGCCTCCCCAGATTCCGGCCCGCTTCGCCCCGCCGGCCGCCGCCGCCGCCCGCGCGCAGCCCTCCCACCGGGGCACGCCCGCGGGCTTCCAATTGGAGGAATTCGGATCTCCTCCTCCTCTGCTGGGCTTGCTTGGAGCGGAGATCCGCCGGGACCTCAGTTCTCTGTAAGGAAACCCTGACCTCCTCGCATTGCTAGTCGTCTTCTTAGTCTTCCCTTCGCTACGAGCAAGGCCGAAGGTGCTGAAACCTTGGTGAGACGACGCGCTGACGACCGGCAGGCCGTCACTCGTGTCGAGTCGACGGAACCCAAAAATGGTGAACTATGTCGGAGTCTAGATTAAAACTGTGGCGGAGGCTGAAAGCGATGCCGACGCGCAAATCGTTTGTCTCGCATGGGTATAGGGCGGAAGGCTAGTTGAACCCTGTATGCATCTATAGATTCCGTAGAGCTGCTACTACTAGGCAGCAAGTTCCATTTGGAGTAACGTTTGTTGTGGAATGTGATGCTCTGGTGGGGGTTAACTTCTCAGTGTCCCCAATTGATCCCTTGTGTGAGGATGGCATCCTTCTTAATTGTCAGGACACTATTGCCTCACTGTAAGATCATTGGCAAAGCTATAGCACTGTTAAAATGCCGTTTATTCCGCTGGCTGCCCTGCAGCACCATCGTTTGACCGTTGTATACATCGTCACCGAGCCTGGGACTGCTGAACACCTTTTCACGATATGCTCGTGGTCTCGGCTTGGCATCTCTGGCTTGTCGTGTTGCACTGGGCCTGGCATGGGTGCATATATTGCGATTAATTGTGTTATGCACCTTGGCATTCTGATGCCAGTCCATAGCCCTGAACTGCTGTCTGCTTCCTTTTTTTAGCTAGCTTGCGCCAAGTGTACTAAATATATGTCTTAGTAATAGGTGTATGACTAATAACTGAGCATGTTGCACACAGACAGTGTGAAAGGGGAAAAATGTCTATTTATTCTTAACACTGTATGGACGGAGCATTTCCTTCTTGTTACTACCAAATATGTTAAATAGTTTCAGCAAATACTCATCATGATGTCCCATTCGTCTTTCCAATTAACATATTCTTTTATGGTAAAGGACTCGGTTGGATGTGATACTCCAGTTCTGACAATGAATAATTCAGACAAGAAATCGGCATGCTCCATTCCTAGAAGATCATCAGAACGGAGGAAACAGTCCTCTTCTGAGTTGGTTTCTTCAGCAAAAAGGTCAACTGGCCACAATACCTCCAGCAGTTATAAGCCAGATCATTGTTCTCCTCCCAAGAGAACAGTAAGAACAGTCAGGAATGTTAATCTGGCAAAATATATAAAGAACAAGTATTATCGTAGTCCTCTGAGCAAGCGGCAGGCTTCAAATGCTGCTACTGGAAAAACTGCAACAGGACCAGTCAGGAGGAGGAACCGGAAACGGAGAAGGCACAATACTGATTGTGATGAGGCAACTCGCATGGAAAGAAGGGCGAGATATTTGCTGGTCAAAATAAAATCGGAGCAGAATTTAATAGATGCATACTCTGGAGATGGCTGGAATGGGCACAGGTTTGCACCTCTCTCTCTCTCTCTCTCTCTCTCTACTGTCTATTGCTGGTAAAGGAAAATCTTAAATCCATATAATTTTACATGCAATAAAAAAGAAAAAGGGTACCTGTAAATATCTTCAATTCTAGCATGAACAAATGTAAAGTATGACACAGTTTTAGGCTACTCCAGTTTGTTTAGAATAATTATGCGCATGAATATATATACGAGGTTTGTAACTATTTTACGCTTTTAAATCATATGAAAACTCATGTAGTTTTAACCACTTGCTGTTTGTTTCTTATATAGGAGGATCACAATCCGTCCTAAGTTCATTGGTAGTGGCCATTGATGACTGATCTATTAAAGTAATTATTTGTGGGAAGTACCCATTGGACTTGATTAGTTGGACAACATGATGTCCATGTCCATTTCTTGAGATAATAGAAGTATAGTCGAGTAGCTTTCGTCACTAAGTAGTGTAAGCTAAGTCTGATTTGCCTTTCAATTGTCATGATAGAATCATGCAAACAGTTCATATTATTGTTCATTAATCTATGTTGCACACTTTACTCATGCTGCATATGACCCCCCTTACTCTTTTCGCTCTTCTGCTTTGAAGTTTCTTACAGTAAAATAAGAGTGCTAGTTATATTAATTGAAGGTGTGCTTTTCTAAACAGCCGAGAGAAATTAAAGCCAGAGAAGGAGCTACAGCGTGCTAAGAAACAGATCATTAAATGCAAAATTGCTATCCGTGATATTATCCATCAACTTGATTTGTATAGTTCTAGTGGGAGCATGGAAGATTCCGTGATGCCTCCAGATGAGTCTGTTAACCCTGATAATGTATGTATATCATCAAATCAGTCATACTCCCTACTTCCACATGATTATGTAACTGATGGATTATCAATATTCTCTTTGCTAGACCATATGTTCAAGATGCAAGTCTCCTGAATCAGTTCCCAACAATAAATTTATCTTCTGTGAAGGGGCCTGCAAAATGGCATACCATGAGAAATGTTTAGAACCTCCTCTAGACAAAAGTGGGTAAATTTTTCTCGGTTTTGTTTTCAAACTACTAGGTTGCACATGTTTTTGTAACATGCTTATTTGCATCCTTGATTGGTGTAAAGCTTTGCAATTTCATCTTGATCACCTAAACAACACTTCTTCTGTTTCTGATTTTGTCTGTGTTTCTTGTGCAAATACAGTAGCAAATGGAATTAAAAGATATCTGTAGTTCTGCACGGATGCAAATTACGAAACTATGTTTTCCAGTACTAAATGATCTCAATTTCATCTTTATTAAATAAGTTTCCAGATTTAGTTGTGGTTGTTTTATTTAAAAAAAAATCTCTCCTAGTTTCTTACTCCCTAGCATATCATCGTTGCCTACATTATTAACAATTTTCATGTCATGTTGGTGTTCATAGTTTTATCCATTCAATCCTTTCCTTGTGTGTTGTATCCATTGGACTGATGTAACCATTGGGTAACATCAAATAACTCTGGAAGGTGAGCTCAAATGCTGGAAAACAAATGAACTGTGGAGTCATGCAATACGCAAAAGCTGTCCAATTTTTTTGCATGCGGAAATTGTTTAAGAATAATAATCCTAATATTACTCACAAATGAAATCAAAGGATGAAATCAGGTAATACTTACCAGGTTAATCTAGTTTGCAATAACACACACTCATGCTGTACCTTCCATTCTGACAATTATATATACATTCTTGTTGCCTCCTGTGGTTGCTTACTCTGTATTGAGATGGATTTTTATATTTGTTAATATGGCTTTGTAGATGTTGTAGTCCTAATTAGTTTATGGTTTATAATGTACCTGTCTCTGTATTGTGCAATCTCTCAGGTCTTCCTACTGGTGGTCCTGGATGGCTTTGTAAATTCTGTTTGTGCAAGATGAAAATTTTAGAAGCTGTGAATGCACATTTGGGAACAAGCCTTACAGTGATGTGTCCCTCTAAAGTAAGCCCCCCCCCCCCCCCCCTCATTTTTTATGCATCCACTTCTTTTATCGTTTTTACATTGAAGGATGTTATCCTATTCAGACAATGTTAACATTAGCTTTCTATAGGACATTTTTAAGGAAGCAACTAAACAGATGGACTCTGAGGATGGACTAGGAGAGGATTGGTTATCTGAGTATTCAGGTGATGAGGACTATGACCCTGAAGAAAATGACTTCACAAGCAGCAGCCTGGATAGTGGTGAAGAAAGTATATCTGATCAGTCCAATTGCTCAGGAAGTCCGCTTTATTCTCCAAACGATGATATTCCAGGCTTTATATCAGCAGATTTCACTGATGCGGAAGGATTCTACCACACCAATTCAAATTTAGGAATTGATTCTGATGATGATGATGTTGCCGAGATGCTTACCTACCAAAGGCCAAAGAGAGAGGTTGATTATAAAAGACTTAATGAGGTGTATTTTGCTAAGCAGAATATTTTCTTATACTTGCAATTCAAGGAACTGCATTTTGAATTGAGGGAAAACTTTGTTTTTGCCACTCTAGCTTTTGCCCACTTTACTTATGCCACTCTAAAATTTAACATTTTACTTTTGTCACTCTTAGATGTTGACAATATATCAATTTTGCCATTCAGTGGCAAAAGCAAAATTTTCAGAGTGGCAATTGTGCTACATTGCAAAACCTAAGAGTGGCAAAAGTGAAATGAAAAATTATCGTTTTTGCCACTGAATGGCATTTGTGATGTATTGTCAAAAGCTAAGAGTGGCAAAAGTGAGATGTCAAATTCTAGAGTGGCATAAGCAAAGTGGGCAAAAACTAGAGTGGCAAAAACAAAGTTTTCTCTTTTGAATTAGCTATGTGTTGTGTGTTAGTTGCACCTTGAGTAAGTTACTCATAAGCATTACGTTGGTTCAACAGGTTGGGGCTTTAACTGCTTTTCACCCTTCACAGGAAATGTTTGGAAAGCTGACTGAGAATGAAAAGCAGAGTGAAGATGAAGATTGGGGTACTAATAATAGGAGAAAGAAAAGAAGAGTGGATTCAGCTGGTGTTGGAGTTAAGTCTGCCGAGGGTTCCTTAGATGTAAAATCGAATGAGAAAGCCCAACCGCAGAGGAGAAAACTCTTCAGAATTCCACCTGAGGCAGTTCAGGTAAACAGTGATAGTAATAATTACCCCCCCCCCCCCCCCCCCCCCCCCCCCCTCCGCGTGATGAATGGCTGGAGCTCTGCCTTTTAATTAAGATACGAGCACCTCAAATTTGGGGCAAAACGGTAAAAAGAACCCGTGCATGGTGTGGACTACTCCCAAAAGGAGAAACGACAGACAACAACAACCACCACATTCTGATCAAGACATCATTGGCCGTCGTATAGGCGAAACTTCTCCCTCCACATGGCGACACACAGATAGCACACTGTCTAATTGCCCACATGCGTGCGCCCAAGTTCCTATCCATTGCCCTTGCTGTGGAGGGACGGGATGGAGTGCAGCCTCATCTTCAGGAGGTGGGCTTGAGGGAGGTGGTTCTGCTGCCTCGAGCGCATCCCAATGTGAGCTCGTGTCGCACAAGGGCACAAAGTGGGATCTAATCTGTTACCAGTCACCTCCGCAATCTCGTGCACCTCCCTCGAGCCCACCTCTTGTGCTGCGCTCCCTTTCGTCCCTCCACAGAAGGGGGGTTGGATGCTTGCCTATATGATCACTGATGGTGTCCTGATCAGATGCGCCCAAGTGGTTGTTATTAAACTTTTTGGTGTAGTCTGCATGCCCGTGTGAGGGTTTTTACTGGTCTGCCCAAAAACTGGTATTTTTATCAATTTTTTTATTCTTAATTTAATTAATAATTAATAGTCAGAAAAAAAATCCGAAGAACAAATTTTTATACTGATTTTTTAACATTGGCAGAGGCCGCCGAAATTGTAAAGAAATTAGAATGCAGTTCATGCTATAGCATGTAAAGCTTTTCATTCAAAACTTTGACCAACTCTAGCCTACACAAAAATTAGTCGAGTTAACAGTCTTGCAGTTTAAAGTATATTTTGTTCTGCTGGCCATAGATGGTCTCAATTTTTGGTTGATGTTTTCCATGTCCACATGTATAGCATGAACTACATCATGTATAGCATGAACTAAATCCATCGGAAGAAAAATCATAAATCTCGAAAACTTTGGGGTGCCTCTACCGACAACGTGTGCACACACGCATTTTCATATAATCTGCACTCTTACTGATGGCTATAACGAGATTCCTCTTTGGGTTTATTGTGCTTGTAACTGTGGATATGTGTTCTTCACATCAGGTTCAGTCTTGCTTACCACATTCTAATATCCTCTTCATGTTGCTAAACTAGGTACTGCGCAAATCTTTTGCTGAAAGTGAGCTTCCATCCCGGGAGGTGAAAGAGAATCTCTCAACAGAATTGGGTATTTCTTTTGAAAAGGTGAGTAATGTTGGATTGAATAAATTTCACAGCTGTGTATCACTGATTACAGCTTACTGGCACATGCTTATTGACATGCGTATCTCATTCTGCTAGTCAATCACCTACACATGCTTATTGACATGTGTATCTCATATTCTCATTCTGCTAGTCAATCACCCTTTGACACTGACTGGGCCATACATCACATCTTCTTTAAAAAATAAATATAGTATATTATAATCACTACTCATATCAGTAAGGTCAGATTCATAGTATAGTTGGTACTCTTTCGTCTCTTATAAAATATCATAAACGTAGCATATTTGAAGTAGAGAAGTGTAACCTGAAAAAAGAGTCACTAACCAATGTCTGATCCATTTACAGATTGACAAGTGGTTCAAAAATACAAGGTGTGCTGCTCTCAGAGATCGGAAGGCATGCATTTCTATCTCATAACTATTCATACTCGTATTTTTGTTGAGTCTTTAGCATGTGTTTGCATTCTCACGTGGTCTCCCGTGTTCAATTCTGGATATTGCTTACTTTTCTTATTTCCGTTTGCTATATTGCAAACATTCAGCTGTCACCTAAATGGAAAGTACTAAACAGAGATTTTATTTTTCAATTTTCTACCCTGAACTATGGCAAAAGTTCAGGGTTGGGAAGGTTCTTTTTTCCAACCTTGGACTGTATAACTGTCTGAAATGCAACCAAACAGTCCACTCTTCCCTCTCAAGTAATTTTGACTTTGACTGACGACCTCAATGCCATGTTGCTGCCACGCCATCAGATACCATTCTTTTTCTTTGTTTCAGCCAATTTTTTCTGTGAAAATTTTCTATTGAGATGATAGTTTTTTTAGATTGTTTTCTGGGTGTATTTTATTGTTCATGGCAGCAACATGACAGTGACATCCATGTCATCCCAACTCCTTGTGAAACCAGCCAAAGTCGAGAAGTGGACTATTTCAGTAGTTTGAGGTTACAATTCAAACGGTTTTAGAGTTCAAGGTGGAAAAGTGAATTTCCAAGGGTGTTAGGGTTAAAAAGTGAACTTTTTGAAGGTTTCATTCCATACTTGAATCTTTGGTTTCTATAACTGCACAAATGACAAATTATCACTTTCGATGGATTTAGCTACAGAAGTACATATGGTATAGACTGAACTATCTTCAAGTACTGCGCTCCTTCGTCACAGCATATGTTTCAATTCCATTCCATGTGTAGAACTTTAAGAATAAACTACACCAGTTTCAGTTTTTTTCTTTAGGTATACGTTGTGGTCAAAAATTTTCAACACACAGTTTGCATAACACTAGTGCTGTCTGCAGGCTGAAGGAAATAGTCGTGTTGCTGGTCCCAGCAAAAGATCGAAACAGAGTGCAGGGAAATCTGGAAGTTCAGGCAAGATTGATTCAGTGGACAATTCATATCTTCTTCCCATGCCTGAAATCATCAGTGTACCTACACATCCACAAGGGAGTCCTGAGAGGAAGCCCGAATCAACTAGTAGAACTGTGAGGAGGCGGGTACACGATAAAGGAGCTCCCTTGTGTCCGCCCGCGCCTGCCGAAGTCAAGGTACAAAGACAAAAGTTTGATTGTTTATCTTGGGTAATTTGCAGATCTAATATGAACTAATAATGACCTCCACCTGGAATAATCTACTCTGATTAGATTTGTTCAACTGAGTGTACTCCTAACGTGTTTGCAGGAGAGCACATCACCTACAACCAAGCCTGGCTTGAATCCTAGCCATGTAGCTGATCGCATCATCAACACCGAGCATAGAGCTGCTTCTCGGGAGGATCCAGTGGCCTTCTCGGATGACCCTTTCTTCGATGCGATCCTATCATATCCCACCATCAACACCAACGACAGAGCTGTTTCTCGGGAGGATCCGGTGGCCTTCTCGGACGATCCTTTCCTGGACGTGATGCTAGCAAACCGTGACATCTATACCGAGGAGAGAGCCGCTTCTCACGAGGACGTGAGGCGGCCTTCCAGCGACCAGCCTTTCTTGGATGTGATCCAGAACGTGTGCGGGCTCGAGCATAGGCTGCAGAGACTCAAGGGGGACATGCTATCATCAGCAGCAGCACCAGGCGGCGCTGGAACCGCGGAGCATGACTTGCAGAACCAACTAGTGGTTCTCGTGCCGACTGCCGAGCTGAAGGACAAATCACAGCCTAGCATCTGAAATTCTGATACTCCATTTGCGCGTTGTCGATAGGAGTTATTAAAACATATAGAAGAAATAGTGTAGAGAAGGAGAAGAAAAGAAAAGTAGTGGCTCCAGTCTAGGGTTCTAGCGGACAAGGGGCCTCAACAGTGGTCGTTACTGTGTGTCACATTAAAGTGCGTCGTCGGTGTTACTAGTATACAAGGGCAGTTGTTACTGGTCTTAATGGGTTGGAGTTATATACCGTTTGGGGTTCAAAATGTTTTGGATTAGAACCATGTCGATGTGCAAACTTTTGGTAACCTCAATTCTCTTTTTTTTCCATTTCAATTTTTTTAGAAAACTCAGTTTTACCTGCAAGTGAAAAATCTGTAGATTCAGTTACCGTTATTGCTACTGAGCTCTTTCGTGCAGCTCAAACAGCAGCCAAGCGCAACTTGTAGCGCTGGGTTTCTTGATAGTGCTTGAGGGTTCACGTCCTTTTTTTAGTGCCATTTTTTGTTCATGGGAAGTAACTAGGACATTAGCAATTTGATCGGGAAAGGGTGAACTCAAGACAGTTCCAGCTGACCAAGCTCCCAGCCATCGGACGTATGCTGCAGTCTCACTGCACTCTGACCCCCCGTCAGGAAGAGTCCTTGCTGCTGATAGTGTCGCTGCAAACGGCGCCGGCCCTTGAACAAATTTTGGCCACAATCACGCAATGACCAAGGCGCCATCGCTCTCTGTCAATCCACCGCCTCAGGAAGATCGATCTCCAATATCTCGTGGATAAGGCTGCGGGGAAGCTCACCGCTTTAGTTCATCCTGTGAGCACCATTTGTGCCTTCGCGAAGATTGAGAGGGCCTTCCTCTGACCCCATCCATCCACTATGATTGTCCTCTTTGTAGAAAATAGGTGTAACTCACGATATATTCATCGGGTGTGTATGCACGTATATATATAGGTACAAAGGGAGTCTAGACCTCAACTATACAAGGAAGAAGGTAGACTTGTTGTACAAGAAACACACATGCAATATACATCTCAACACCCCCCCGCAGTCGAAGCGTCGCTACGGCCGACGCAAAGGCTGGAACGAAACTCCTCAAAAGGGGCCGTGGGCAACCCCTTGGTCATGATGTCCGCAAACTGTTGGGAAGTAGGGATGTGAAGAACTCGAACATGACCAAGAGCTACCTGTTCCCGAACGAAGTGAATATCCAGCTCAATGTGTTTGGTGCGACGATGATGAACCGGGTTGGCGGAGAGGTAAACCGCAGAGACGTTGTCGCAGTAGACAATCGTGGCCTTGTCGACAGGACAAGAGACCTCATGAAGAAGTTGGCGAAGCCAGGAGCACTCTGCAACAACGTTAGCCACCGCTCGATACTCTACCTTAGCGCTGGAGCGAGAAACAGTGGGCTGTCGTTTAGACGATCAAGAGATCAAGGATGGTCCAAGATAAACACAATACCCCGAGGTGGAACGTCGCGTATCGGGGCAGCCGGCCCAGTCAGCATCAGAGTAGGCGGTGATGTCCATAGCAGTCGAGGCATGAAGCGTCAAGCCGAGATCCATGGTGCCGCGGATGTAACGGAGAACCCATTTGACCGCGGTCCAGTGAGCATCACGAGGAGCATACATGTGTAAGCAGACCTGCTGTACAGCATACTGAAGCTCCGGTCGGGTCGGCGTGAGATACTGAAGAGCGCCCACAATAGACCGATAAAATGAGGCATTTGGAGCAGGGGAGCCGTCGATGGCAGAGAGCTTGGCCTTCGTGTCGACAGGTGTAGACGCGGGTTTGCAATTAAGCATCCCAGCGCGATCAAGAAGCTCATGAGCATACTTCCGCTGATGAAGAAAGAAGCCATCCGCACGGCGAGCAACCTCGATGCCGAGGAAGTAGTGCAGAGGACCCAAGTCCTTAATGGAAAACTCAGCACGAAGACGATCGGTAAGCTGTCGAAGAAGAGCACTAGAGCAAGCTGTCATGATGATATCGTCGGCATAGAGCAGCAGGTAGGCGGTAGCATCATCGTGTTGGTATATGAACAGCGAAGCATCGGAGCGTGTGGAGCGGAAGCCGAGCTGACAGAGGAACGCTGCGATGCGCTGGTACCAAGCGCGGGGAGCCTGCTTGAGCCCATATAGGGAACGGGAAAGCAGGCAAACATGCTCCGGATGAGTGGCGTCGACGAATCCCGTCGGCTGCTGACAATACACCTGCTCCTCGAGATGACCATGGAGGAATGCGTTGGAGACGTCCATCTGGTGCACCGGCCAGGCGCGAGATACTGCAAGCTGAAGGACAGTGCGAATCGTCCCGGGCTTGACAACCGGGGCGAATGTATCTGTGAAATCAATGCCAGCACGCTGTCGGAAGCCTCGGACCACCCAACGAGCTTTGTAGCGATCGAGTGTGCCGTCGGGGTGAAACTTGTGCTTAAACACCCACTTCCCGGTAATGATGTTGGCGTGCCGGGGACGAGGAACAAGCTGCCAAGTTGCGTTGCGCTGCAATGCCTCAAATTCCTCCTTCATCGCTGCGTACCAAAGTGGATCACGAAGAGCCATACGAGCGGAGGTCGGAAGAGGCGACGGAGCCATCGTGGAGGCTGGACAGGCATACTCGTCGGCGGAGTAACGAAAACTCGGCCGATGAACCCCCATGCGGGCACGGGTGGTAGGGCCGGCGGGCTGTAGGACAGCGGCCGGGGCTGCAGGAGCCGAGGGCGACCCAGGCGCGACGCCAGAAGATGGCACGCTGGGCATCTGCCTCGGTGAGGGTGTCGATGAAGAGGAGGCCGGCGATCCCGGCGAAGCAGCCGGTGAGGCCGGCGAAGCAGCTGGTGAGCCCGGCGTGGTCGGTGAAGAAGCCGGCATGCCCGGCGAGCCTGACAAAGAGGCCGGGGAGCCCAGCGAAGAGGCCGGCGTGGCCGACGAATCCAGCGAGGCCGGCGAGGAGACCGGCGTGCCCAGCGCGCCAGGCAAGGGAGCTGGCGAGGCCGGCGGTGCAGGGCCCAGTGCAACACGGCGACGAGAGGTGCCAGGCAAGGCGGGATCATCTCCTGCAGGTGGCGCCATCAACTGTTCCTGTGCAAAAGGAAAACAATGTTCGTCGAAGTAAACATGCCGAGAGGTGATGACACGATGAGACACCGGATCATAACATCGGTAGCCTTTAGTGTTAGCCGGGTAACCAAGAAAGACACAAGGCAAGGAGCGAGGAGCAAGTTTGTGAGGAGTGGTGGCGGCTATACTAGGGAAACAGAGGCATCCGAAGATGCGAAGACCATCGTAAGAGGGAGGAGAACCGAAGAGAAGATGGTGAGGTGTATAATTCCAACGGACACGACAAGGACGAAGGTTAACAAGAAGTGTGGCGGTGGCAAGGGCATCCGGCCAAAACCGGGGTGGCATGTAGGCATGGAACAGAAGAGTGCGGACACAATCATTAAGAGTACGAAGGACTCGTTCTGCCCGGCCATTTTGTTGGTAGGCATGGAACAGAAGAGTGCGGACACAATCATTAAGAGTACGAAGGACTCGTTCTAACCGGAAGATAGTGCCGTGGTTGGAGAGAAGTGTACGGATGGTGAGGTTGTCAAATTCCTTTCCGTTGTCGGTTTGAAGAGCAAGTATGGGACGACCAAATTGTGTAGAC
Organism: Triticum urartu; assembly: GCF_003073215.2. Taxonomy (NCBI): domain Eukaryota; kingdom Viridiplantae; phylum Streptophyta; class Magnoliopsida; order Poales; family Poaceae; genus Triticum; species Triticum urartu. The sequence continues at coordinate 87,882,479 of NC_053027.1, forward strand.
ACGTAGGAATAAAAGGCTAGGAGAGTGGCGGGAACGTCGGATTTCCTATGAAGCGGAAAGGTCCACACAAAGTGAGAATAGTCATCGAGAATAACAAGATAATAGAGAAAACCAGAATTACTTGTGATAGGTGACGTCCATACATCGCTATGAATTAATTCAAAAGGAAAAGATGCAACTGTCGAAGAGGAACTAAACGGGAGTCTAACATGTTTGCCCATGCGGCATGCTTGACAAGAATGAGCATCCGCTTTATTACATGAAAAAGAAAAATCCTTGACTATGTTACGAAGTGCGGTGGAGCTAGGATGGCCGAGACGGGCGTGCCAAAGATCAACGCCGGCGGAGAGAGCAAGAGGTCCAGCATGCGAAGACGATGAAGGCTGGACTGGGTACATGTCGCCGGGACTGTCACATCGGTGAAGAACCATCCGGGTACGGGCGTCCTTAACAGAAAACCCAACCTCGTCAAATTCGACAGTTACAGAGTTATCACGAGAAAGATTACGAACAGAGACTAAATTCTGAATAAGGTGAGGAGATACAAGCACATTATTAAGAGACAATGGCCGAGACTGGGAAGGAAAGGGAGTAGAGCCAACATGAGTAATGGGGAGACCAGCGCCGTTACCGATGATGACATGGGAAGAAGTATGAACAGGAGACGCGGAGGAGAGGTTACCCGGGTAGGCTGCCATATGAGATGATGCACCGGTGTCCATGAACCAGTCACCGCCGCCGGTATAGGAGCCGGGCGGAGGCGTGTACTACAGCGCTGAGAGCAGGGCCGGGTCGTAGGAGACCGGCGGGACCGACGGTGGGTAGCCAGTGAACCCCGTCACCCCCCACTAGGGTTCGGCGCACCATAGCCGAACGATGCAGGGTAGGGGGGAGGCGGTTGGGTAGCAGCGCCGGGCTGAGGAGCCGCGTAGAAAGCCTGGTGCGTCGCCGGCCGAGGCCCGAGAAGACCCGGGAGTGGAGCACGAGGAACTGGCATCGTGTAAGCATGCACAACCCCAGTCCAGGGGTTGTGGCCAGTACCCCAGGGCGGCGAAGGAAACTGTTGCTGCTGCCCACCGGTGCGCTGCTGTCCGCCGCCGTTATTGTTGCGGTTGCCACGACCACGGCGGCCACCACGGCCGCGGCGATCGCCCTGGTTGGGCTGCTGTGGTGGAGGCGGCGGGACAGGCATGGAAGGCCGAGGAGGGAAGGCACCATACCCGCCCGCGCCAGCCGGTGCTGGAGGCAACGGCGAACGAGGCTGCTACGGGTGCGGGGCGCCGTGGCCCTGTTGGGGAACGTAGCATAAATTCAAAATTTTCCTACGTGTCACCAAGATCAATCTATGGAGTCATCTAGCAACGAGGGAGGATTGGATCTACATACCCTTGTAGATCGCGCGCGGAAGCGTTCAAGAGAACGGGGTTGATGGAGTCGTACTCGTCGTGATTCAAATCACCGATGATCCTAGCGCCGAACGGACGGCACCTCCGCGTTCAACACACGTACGGAACGGAGACTTCTCCCATGCCTTGATCCAGCAAGGAGGAGGGAGAGGTTGATGGAGATCCAGCAGCACGACGGCGTGGTGGAAGTAGCGGGATTCCAACAGGGCTTCGCTAAGCGCTGCGGGAGGAGGAAGATGTGTCACGGGAGGGAGAGGGAGGCGCCAGGCCTTAGATTGGTTTGCTCCTCCTTTTCCCCACTATATATAGGGCCAAGGGAGAGGGGGAGGCGCAGCCCTTGCCCCTTCCTCCAAGGAAGGGTGCGGCCAAGGGGGGGGAGGAGTCCATCCTCCCCAAGGCACCTCGGAGGTGCCTTCCCCTTTTAGGACTCTCCCCTTTTTTTCTCTCTTGGCGCATGGGCCTCTTGGGGCTGGTGCCCTTGGCCCATATAGGCCAAGGCACACCCCCTACAGCCCATGTGCCCCCCCGGGGCAGGTGGCCCCACCCGGTGGACCCCCGGGACCCTTCCGGTGGTCCCGGTACAATACCGGTGACCCCGAAACTTGTCCCGATGGCCGAAATAGCACTTCCTATATATAATTTTTTACCTCCGGACCATTCCGGAACTCCTCGTGACGTCCGGGATCTCATCCGGGACTCCGAACAACTTTCGGGTTACCGCATACTAATATCTCTATAACCCTAGCGTCACCGAACCTTAAGTGTGTAGACCCTACGGGTTCGGGAGACATGCAGACATGACCGAGACGTTCTCCGGTCAATAACCAACAGCGGGATCTGGATACCCATGATGGCTCCCACATGTTCCACGATGATCTCATCGGATAAACCACGATGTCAAGGACTCAATCAATCCCGTATACAATTCCCTTTGTCTATCGGTATGTTACTTGCCCGAGATTCGATCGTCGGAATCCAATACCTTGTTCAATCTCGTTACCGGCAAGTCTCTTTACTCGTTCCGTAACACATCATCCCGTGATCAACTCTTTGGTCACATTGCGCATATGATGATGTCCTACCGAGTGGGCCCAGAGATACCTCTCCGCTTACACGGAGTGACAAATCCCAGTCTCGATTCGTGCCAACCCAACAGACACTTTCGGAGATACCTGTAGTGCACCTTTATAGTCACCCAGTTACGTTGTGACGTTTGATACACCCAAAGCATTCCTACGGTATCCGGGAGTTGCACAATCTCATGGTATAAGGAAATGATACTTGACATTAGAAAAGCTATAGCATATGAACTACACGATCTAGTGCTATGCTTAGGATTGGGTCTTGTCCATCACATGATTCTCCTAATGATGTGATCCCGTTATCAACGACATCCAATGTCCATGGTCAGGAAACCGTAACCATCTATTGATCAACGAGCTAGTCAACTAGAGGCTTACTAGGGACATGGTGTTGTCTATGTATCCACACATGTATCTGAGTTTCCTATCAATACAATTCTAGCATGGATAATAAACGATTATCATGAACAAGGAAATATAATAATAACTAATTTATTATTGCCTCTAGGGCATATTTCCAACAACCTCTTGCGGTAGGGTGAAATTTGACTTCAGCTCAGTCCAAAGATCATTTTTCTGCATATCATTGACATAAGACACCTCAGGGTCTTCTGTAGCCGGCTTTAACAATTGCTGGATGCTGATCAGGATCTTGTCCCTAACCAAAACCCCGCACTGAGCAACAAATGCGCTCTTTGTCCGGAGGGGTTCAATCGGTTGGCCGTCAGGCGCGATTGCTATGATCTCAAACTCGTCCCCAACCTTGAAGCCGACGTCGTTGAGCTCGTCGGAGAGGGTCTTGAGGCGCATGCAGTAGGCATCAGTGGAAGAGTCGTTTTGGTGACAACCAAAAAACTCCTGCTGCAAGAAGACGATCTGTTGGAGCTTGTTGTCGGTGAAGAGGCCGATGATCTTGGTCCACACCGTGTAGGCATCGTCCCCGTCGCGAACAACAGTGTGGAAGATGTCCTTCGACACAGTGAGAAAAAGCCACCGGATGATGGTGGCGTCAACCGCCATCCAATCCTCATCGCGACGCATGGCGAGGAAGTCAGTGGTGTCGTCGATGTGATCACGGAGATTGTACTCGCGGAAGAGGAGGTTAAAGTAGGTTTTCCAAGCATAAAAATTGGCCTCCGTGTGAGAAAGCTTGATCGGGACGCGATCGAAGATCGGGACGTCACGGATGTACGCCGGGTCGGGGAGGGAACCAGCCTCGGAGGAGGAGGCGAACGGGTTGCTGCGGTGGGAGCGGGTGGAGTGAGACATGGCAGCGGCAACGGTGGTTGGGCTGGGCGCGGGTGAGGTTTAGGGTTTTGGAGGGGAGCGGCGCGGCTGAGAGATGAGCAGCAGCGCGATGGGGTTTCTGCGAGGGAGGCGAGGCGCGGCTAGGAGGAGGGAGCGGCGCAGCAGGAAGGGAGCGTGATAGGGTTGCGGCGCGCGAGGGACCGTGTTAGGCTGATACCATGTAGAAAATAGGTGCAACTCACGATATATTTATCGGGTGCGTATGCACGTATATATATAGGTACAAGAGGAGTCTAGACCTCAACTATACAAGAAAGGAGGTAGACTTGTTGTACAAGAAACACACATGCAATATACATCTCAACACTCTTGTACCAAATTTGTCTCTTCTCTTTCTTTTTTCTTCTTTGACTTGGTGTGCCATTTAACTACACAGGATTGTTTTGTTGTTACTTTGCATGCCTCTGATTAGTTAGTAGGATTTGTCATGTATGGCACGACATATATATGTTCTTCGTATCTCTTGAGTCCTCGTCTTCTTTCCAATTCCGTTCTTCTTTGGTGAAGCGTTTTCTCTCCCTGTCAGGACTTCTCCTCATTGTGAAACTCAAAAAACAATTATGAAAAGCACCAGTAGTATTCTCATGCACATCAACTTTGTGGAGACTTCGGTTCAAATACATTTGACTTGTACGAAAAAGATGACATCACGTTCAGAGGGTCGGGATGACCGCCCTCTGACACCTGCTACTTCCATTGGAAATCAATAGCAACATTCAACCAGCATCCATGGTGTTTCATACACTCATCCAGAACATAGAAAAGAGAAGCTGAACCAACAAACGTTGGATGCAGCCACTTACAGCCTCGGTAGAGTTCGACAGAACAAAAGACATAATAAAATTCAGCAAGCAGATGAACTACTTCGGTTGGTCATGAGCTAAGATGCAGCAGCCTGGTGAAGTGAGCATAATTAGCAGACCACTTTCTTGGATGGCGACGACGACGACGACTCGGCGATCACCGCCAGCTTTTGTCATCCAAACCATGTGTCCCGTCTCCACACTGAGGCAGGCTCGGCTCCCGCGGCCAGCGTCTGCCAGCCACAATATGTACATTCTTCTCAGCTCATTACAGATAGGCGAAAGCACATAGCTCTTTTGCAGAACCGAAGGAGGCTTACCGTGCTCGCGAGGGTTTCCGACAGCCAGTTGATTTCTTCAGGGATATCTGAATCTGTGTTCTTGCCTGCCAAGTGTGTTCTAGCAGTGACGCCCTCGACCTTCGGCTTACCATGGGCACCCCTACATGACGTAAACTCAAGTTTAGTGATAATCCACTTGATGGCTGCTAACAAAAGAATGACAAAATGTGGTGTGTTGGAGGCAGCAGCACTGACCTGCCCGGAGCATCGTTCTCACTCAACATCGGCAAGATTTCTGTTTCTGAAAATAGGAGGCTGTGATGGCTCACACCTGCTATTCCTTGCTTCTCCAGAAACTGGATGTGCTCCCGCAACGACTCGTCCCTGGAAGATACAGTACAGGCAAACAGATTAACTTCGCAGCAAAGGAGGTAGAGTTCATGCAAAACTAGCTGTTACATTTTCCTTTGGGTACCCCATATCATCCTATCAAGAAGAACTAAAGCTTTCTGCGTCCCAAAATGCATGCGTAACACAACATTTTGGTGTCCATTTTCTGACTGATTTGTACCAGGTAATTATTAAAGCTATTTTTCATTTTATATCCATGTTAAAGTACATGGAGCCTCAGATAGTCGAGCGCTGATATCATCAGAATTAATGGAACAAAAGCAAATGTCTTACATGTCAAGCTGCTGTCCATGCTCTTCTTGCAGTTGTTTCTGCGTGAGGGAAATATCAAAACCTTGTTCCGGCATACTGAAAAGCTCCCAAAGGTCCTGAAGATGTGCACAAAGAATTAGCCGTACTATCCAGTAAAACATCCAGCAAGCAATGACAAGTGGATTATCACTAAACTTGAGTTTACGTCATGATACGTACGCTCTGGCTGAAGTAACGTCTCTGTTCTTTCTTCTCCGTGGCTGCCCTAAACAAACCACCCTTGAGGACCTGCAAAAAGGTACATACGATTCAAGGATGCGAAAGTATGGAACTTAAAGATAGAGCCTGGAGATGTCATTATGAAAAACATTGGAGTAAGAAAATTCTAGATCATATTTGAACCTGCGATTTATACATCTTTTCTTCGACAGTTGCAGAGGTCATTAAGCGGTACACAATCACTTCTTTGGTCTGTCCAATTCGATCAACCCAATCAACGCTCTGATTATCCGTACTGTAAAATGGAAGATCGTGTTGTGGAATAAAAAAACTTGCAGTGACAAGCATTCATAAAAGCAAAAGGAATACACTTGTTAAGGGCGTGCCAATGTTCGGATACCTTGGATTCCAAGCAGGATCGACTAGTATGACACGAGCTGCCTTGGTGAGTGTAAGTCCAAGACCACCGACTTTTGTGGTCAGTAAAAATATTTGACCTCCGTAGCCCTCTTGAAAATCCTGGATATGCAAATGCATAATACGTAAGCAACATAGCATATATAATTGAGTTCATTGCCTAACATAACATAGAAAAAGGGAAGTGAGAATAGGAACCTTCACAATCCTTTCCCTCTCGGAAATATCAGTGATGCCACCATCCATGCGAGAAAAGTCGTAGCCCTCTAATATTATAGCTTCCTTTTGCAATAATTGAATGTGTTACAACAGATGACAATCCACGTCTCAAAACTACTTTTTATGGTATACTGTAGTACATACTCAACGAAAATGGGAATGTATATTCTGATGCCAGCACTAGATCAGACATGCCAAAAGCCACCAGTTATGCTAAGATAATATTTTATCTCAAGTACTACTTGTCTATTGAACGGAACTTGAATGTGATATGCCTCTTCTGTTGCACACAAGTGTCTAAGACTCGACGTAACAGTAAGACGTGCACATATTTTAACATCAGTATATTTTGTAAGCAGAAATTACCCATTTACTCTATTAACAGAGTTTATCATGTACTACCTCTGTAAACAAATACAAGACGTCTTAGAGACTTAACACAAGTCTCCAAAACGTCTTATATTTGTTTACAGAGGGAGTACGTGAATATACAAAAACAACAATGTATATAAAATAGTACTACCTCCGTCCCGAAAAGCTTGTCTTAGATTATCTAGATATGGATGTATCTAACACTAAAACGTGTCTAGATACATCTGTATCTAGACAAATCTAAGACAAGCTTTTTGGGACCGAGTGAGTAGATCTAATTTGAATGTTATAGTATAACACAAAAACACGGCATGCACTCCAAGAATTGACAACAGACCTGAATAAGGTTTAGCATTTTACAAGTCTGAGAAAATATCAGAACATTGTGGCCCTCTTCAAGAAGATTCGGCTGCAACATCAACATTAACCATTTGAGTTTGCATAAAGAAATAGTTGGAGTACATTACTAACAACTAATATGCTTCAATGAATGCTTACCAACAAAGACAGGATAAAAGATAACTTGCATGAGACTTCCTGACTGAATTGTACTGCATCATCATCATGAGCCATATCTGCGAGGTTCATGGCCATTTTTTCAACCATCACTATATCCTGAGTACTAAAATCTCCATCCATGCCTTCCAAGATGTCCCCAGCAGCTCTCTGAGTGCATATCAGTGGGTGATCACATATTTTTTTCAATACCTGTAAGGAAAAACGTGAAACGGACATAATTGCACAAAAGAATGTGCACAGAAGAATTCCTCAAAAATGTGCACAGAAAAACAAATGACAAATTAAGGCCATACAATTAGCAAATGCTGCCTCCCATACAACCTCCATTTTACTTTATAAGTGTATTTTTGGTTTAGCTCAGAGGTAACGGATAGGATTAATAGTAAGGGAACATTATTGTCTTAGAATAGTTAGTCAAGATGCAAGTTTAACAATAAATGATGAAGAGACTGAGAGATAAATGAGGGCAAGAGATAGAAAAAGTCATCATTTCTACAAGCATGCCTTATATTTTGATATAATATTGCAAACTCTTTTGAATCAGAGCAAGTATATGAATGAGCATACATAAGCAGAGCTAAAGGAGTAGATGACAGCAACAAGAGAACAAACAAAGTTCGACAAGATGGATGCAAAGAGAAGGCTTTGGAGCTTATGCTTACATTAAGAGCAGCCAAGGGATTTCCTTCCGATTCAAATTGAACTAGCTCACTGTTCAGAAAAGCTTCATATAGACGTCTCTGCACCCAAAAAACAGACAAATTGCAAAATTGTCATTCGCCCAATTACTCGACCAGTTTTGCATTAGCGACACCAAAATTTATAGTACCTGGCAATCTGTTAATTTCAGCCAGATAATTAGCTCATCCTTCTTTGGAAGCTTTTTATCATCTGTCAACCCAGTCTCAAGGGACACTTCACTTTTCATGCGTCGCAAGAAATTTGGCTTTATCCGTTCTCTTAATTCCTGTGAAACAAAGTTAATTATGAAAGAAGAATTATAATAGGTGTAAGTTCAGACGACTACAAGTAATTATCCAGATTCAGATGGCTTAATCTAAATGGCTTGCCCTCTCATGGTTCAACTAGAAGTCAACATTAGATAATGTGGAATTGAAATGCAGTTCAGTTAGAGAATTGCTTTCACATGTCAAACCAGAGACGAAAGTACTACTTAGCTAATATAGGAATACATTATGCACATCTTAGAGATCAGCATGTTGAGCTTGTAATTTCTCAACAAATCACAATGACAAGAAGTAATGGCATTGCACATGGTGGAATATATCAAACATGATCACCATTTATACAGTACTAAAATGCGGACATACCAAAAAGTAAGAAACAACGCTGACACACTAAAGTCTATCTGTCAATTGGACTCAAACACACAAAGATGACAGGTACCTTCGCTGCATTTGAGCGTATGTGCTTCTCTCGATTGCTTGCGGTCTTGTCATTTCCTCGACTGATAGGCCGTTGATACCTTGTTCTGAACCTCCCAAAATAGAGAAATAAATAACACTACATGGTGCAAAGTAAAGCAGCATCACTAATGCAGGAAAACAAGGGAGTAAGTAAATTACTCTTCCTCATCACCCATGGCTTCCGGGCAACAGAAATTGAAAATCGCCCACATTTTCTACAAGAGTATGCATGCTTATTTGCATCAGTAATAGGAGGACAAAGTACATAGGAGCATGTAAAGTACGGGGTTTTAGAAATTTCAGCTAGGTGGTACCATCAAGCTTATTTTGAAATCTTTTTTTTTGCGGGTAAAGCTTATTTTAAAATCAACAGGGATTAATCTGCATCAATTTGGGGGGGGGGGGGGGCGAAATGTCGTGAAATAGGAGATCCTACTCGCATATCATGTGGCTGAGGCCGACAACTTAAAGCTCCTTGATTCAATGGGTGAGAAGTGTCTTTGGGGCGACGACTAGCACCTTCCAGATCAAACTGGAATGGAACAACCCTGCCAAAAAGGCAGAAACCTGCACCAACTTGATATCGAGAATATTGCATCACTAACTTGATATCGAGATATATTTTGGCTGAAGGAAACAAGTGCCAGTGTAGTTTGCAGATTACTACTAGCTTGGAAACAAGTATAATTAAGCACACGATACAATAGCAACAAAACAAATTCGATTATTGGGTCGCATCAGATGATATATGATTGGTTTCAGCACCTTACTATGCAGGAACGATGCAGTTTTCAGAATAATCTCTGCAGCGTAGCTAGTACTAGTAGGCTAATAGTAGCATTCATCCACAACAACCTTCCTAACGCTAGCAAGTATAATTAAGGGAGAAACAGAGCCGATGATGGTGAGAATGAGATCAATACGAACTAACAGGTCTTGTTATGATCAATCAATTAAGTGAGAAACAATTTAACGAGAAGAACGAGTGGATGTCAATGGGTTCGAGGGAGGGAGGGGACCTGCATGGTCTTGCCGAGTCCCATGTCGTCCCCTAGGATCCCGCCGGTTCCCCTGCAGTGCAGCGACCAGAGCCAACTGAGCCCATCGTGCTGGTGGGCGTAGAGCATCTTGAATACCCTCCCTGGGAGCCTGTACAGCGGCGGGCCCCATCTCAAAGTCCTCCTCCAGTCCTCCTCCTTCTCCTCGTCGCCGTCGATGTCATGGTGGTTTTCCACCTCTTTCTTTCGAAAAGGGACGCTTTATTACTTAAAAGATTTAAGCATTACACCCGGCCTCTGCATAATTAAGACACACACAGCCAAATAAGATAAGATCCTCACATACAAAATAAAAATAAAAGGACTGTCTACTTTACATCTGGATGAAAATAAATTTGCTTTCAGTCATATTTTTTCCGCCAGTTCAAGGAAGGATGACAAGTGTCCCTGTCCTGTGTCTCCTGTCCTCTGTTTGCTCCTTGTTGTCCGGCTTTTAAACACACTCGCATCATCATGTTAACGGGTCTACACCCCAACTCTTTTCAACCCGTACAGGAAAGCAGCAAGAAAGGAGAAAAATAACCCAAAGTTACAGGCAAAACTTTCCCATGTCCACTATTCTAAAACTAACAACACACGACCAAAATGAAATGAAAAATACAATCTGGAAAAGAACTAAAATTCCACTAAAGAATTTAGATGTAATATCCACTAAAAATGCACTGTAAAAATCTTTATGTCCACTAAGAATTACAATGTAAAAATCCATTAAAATTACACTAAGATTTGTTAGAGTTATAATATAAGTCATGTACCCCTTTGTATTTATCCCGTTGTATAAGGGGTTTCCTGCATATGTTCCACACCTATACATGTATATATATCGGCCTATGGCCTCATGGGAATACAAGTTGCATATTCCTAACATGGTATTAGAGCTAGGTCAATTTTTTGCACACTGCAACTCGTGCTATTGATCCGTCGATCGCAGCCGCCGGCCTCGATCTCCTGTTTCCGCTCGTCTGGCTCCCGATCGAAGCTCTCCCTCGATCTCCCGGAGTCTCCCGTATCGGATCGATCTAGTCCGGCTCGTCTCGCTCCCGATCGAAGCCCCCCTCGATCTCCTGGAGTCTTCGATCGGATCGATCCCCAGCCAGCCTCGCTCCCCAGCCGGCCCGCTCGTCCCGCTTGGCAGCCGGCCCGCTAGTCCCGGTTGCAGCTCCCAGCCGGCCTGCCCGCTCGTCCTGCTTGCAGCTCCCAGCCAGCCGGCCTGATCTCCTGCTCCCGCCGGCCCTGGTCCCTGCGTTTCTTCAGCCGTCGACTGCCAGCTGCCCCTTGATCAAAAAAATGTCTGCTGCATCGGGCTATGTTGCTGTCCCTCGCTGGCCGGTGATCTTTGATGGTACTAACTACACCGAGTTTACTGGCTTCATGCGCATTCACATGCGTGGCATCCGTCTCTGGGGTGTTCTTTCTGGCGAGGTCTGCTGTCCGCCACGTCCGGTTCCTCCGGTTGCCCCTACTCCGTCGACTCCATTGGTTCTTCCTATGGATGCTAATCAGGCCGCCAAGGATGCGGCTAAGCTTGCTGATGAGGCTACTGATTGTGCTTATGATGAGAGGGTTTTGGCTTATGAGGAGGCTCTTCAGACGTATCATGGTGCTCTATCTGTTTACACCCAGTGGCTTGATGATGATGCTCGTGCTGCAGCTGTTCTCACTGCTAGTGTTCTGCCTCAGTTTGCTTCTGAGTTTCTGGGTCTTCCTACTGTCTTTGAGATGTGGACCATTCTTCATCATCGCTATGAGCCCTCTGGTGATGCCTTATACCTTTCTGTGGTCCGTCAGGAGCATGCTCTTCAGCAGGGTGACTCTACTGTTGATGACTTCTATGCACAGAGTTCTGCTATCTGGCGCTAGCTTGATTCTCTCCGCAGTGCTGGTTGTCGTACTGGCCCTTGTTGCCAGGCTGTCCAGGCCAATTTGGAGTTTCATCGCGTCTACGAGTTCCTGTCTCGGCTCCGTAAGGAGTTTGAGCCCCGGCGTGCTCAGTTGTTTGCTCGTGGCCGTATTTCTCTCATGGAGGCGCTTTCTGAGATTCGTGCGGAGGAGACTCGCTTACGTGGTGCTGGTTTGCTGGAGGTTCCCTTTGTGCTCGCTACTCGGTCTTCTTCCACGCCACTTGCTGCACCGACCCCTTCTCGCTCTAGTGCTCCGTCGCTCTTGCCCACTCCTTCTGGAGGCTCAGGTCTCCCCCGTCCACATTGCGACTACTGCAAGAATGATGGTCATATTGAGTCCCAGTGCTACACGAAGAGGAAACACCTGCGCAAGGCGCGATCATCATCTTCAGGGACTTCGTCATCTACCTCGACAGCTTCAGCCATTGCTTTGACTGAGCAGGATATTCTGAGACTTAAGCGTCTGCTCGCGGCTTCAGGTTCTTCCTCGACAGATACTGCTGGTTCTGTGACTGATGCTTCTCGCACTGAGCAACCGCCCTCTACACAGTCAGGTACATCCCCATGGGTTCTGGACTCTGGAGCTTCTTTTCATATGTCTTCTCATTCTTCCACTTTGTCCTCTCTTCGATCACTGGATTCTCATGTTCATGTCTTCACTGCTGATGGTACTCCACTTTCTGTTGCTAGTAGAGGCAATCTTACCACTCCTTATTCTGTTCCTGATGCTGCTCATGTTCGTCGACTTACCATGAATCTGTTTTCTGCTGGTCAACTTACTGATTCTAGTTGTCGCGTCATCCTTGACGTTGACTCTTGTTCTGTCCAGGACCGTCGCACGCACACTCTGGTTGGGGCTGGCCCTCGCCGCCGTGATTCTCAGGGTCTTTGGAAGTTGGACTGGCTTCATGTTCCTTCCGCTGCCACCACCATTGCCAGTTCCTCCGCTTCAGTCGCCTTCTTTACTGGTTCCTTCAAGCAGTGGCATCATCGACTTGGTCATCTGTGTGGTTCTCGGTTGTCGTCTTTAGTTCGTCGAGGTCTTCTGGGGTCTGTCTCAGGAAATGTCTCTTTAGAGTGTCAGGGTTGTCGTCTTGGCAAGCAGATTCAGTTACCATATTCACATAGTGAGTCAGTGTCTAAGCGTCCTTTCGATTTAGTCCATTCTGATGTATGGGGTCCGGCTCCTTTCGCTTCGAAAGGTGGTCATAAATACTATATTATTTTCATAGATGATTTCTCTCGTTACACATGGCTTTATTTCATGACTTCTCATAGTGAGGTGTTGTCTATTTATAAGCGTTTTGCTGCCATGGTTCATACTCAGTTCTCTTCACCCATTCGTGTTTTTCGTGCTGACTCCGCTGGCGAGTATATCTCTAAGATGTTGCGTGGTGTTCTTGCTGAGCAAGGAACTCTCTCTCAATTCTCTTGTCCCGGTGCTCATGCTCAGAATGGTGTGACTGAGCGAAAGTATCGACATCTTCTTGAGACGGCTCGTGCATTGATGATTGCTGCCTCTCTCCCGCCTCATTTTTGGGCTGAGGCCGTCTTCACCTCCACCTATCTTATCAATATACAGCCTTCCGCCGCTCTACAGGGTGGTGTTCCTTTCGAGCATCTTTTTGATCGTTCTCCTGATTATTTGATGCTTCGCTTGTTTGGTTGTGTTTGCTATGTTCTTCTCGCTCCTTGCGAACGCACCAAACTGACCGCTCAGTCTGTTGAGTGTGTCTTCTTAGGCTACAGTGATGAGCATAAGGGCTATCGTTGTTGGGATCCTATCGGTCTTTGGATGCGTATCTCTCGAGACGTGACTTTTGATGAGTCTCGTCCCTTCTACCCACGCCCATCTTCCTCGACTTTTTCAGTGGAGGATATCTCTTTCCTCACTTTTCCTGACTCACCTATCACCCCCGTCGAGCATGTACCTCTTCGTTCCACTCCCTCTGCTTCTCCACCTCCAGTCGATTTGCAGCCACCATCTTCCTCGGTCTCCTCGCCTAGCATGTCACCGGATTCTACACCTTCATCTCCGGTGACTTCTTCGTCGCCACCCCCCGATTCTACCTTGGCGATTCCTCCTTATATTGTTCCATCTTTTCCTCAGCATTACATTCGTCGTTCACGACCTGTGGATGCCTCTGTGGATGAGTCGTCATCTTCCTCTCAGCCTACTTATGGCTTGCATTCTCGTCCTCGTCCGCCTATTGATCGCTTTGGATTTCCCACCGCTGGTGCTGCTGTTCTTGAGCTGACTTCTTATCGTCAGGCTGTTATTCATCCTGAATGGCAGTTTGCGATGGTAGAGGAGATTGCTGCTCTTGAACGCACTGGTACCTGGGATCTTGTTTCTCTTCCTCCCGGAGTCCGTCCCATCACTTGTAAGTGGGTCTACAAGGTTAAGACTCGCTCCGATGGTTCTCTTGAGCGTCACAAAGCTCGTCTTGTGGCTCGTGGTTTTCAGCAGGAGCATAGTCGTGATTATGATGAGACTTTTGCTCCTATGGCCCATATGACCATTGTTCGTACACTTCATGCCGTTGCCTCTGCATGCCACTGGTCTATCTCTCAGCTTGATGTTAAGAATGCCTTTCTTAATAGTGAGCTGCGTGAGGAGGTGTACATGCAGCCACCACCTGGGTATTCTATTCCTGATGGGATGGTATGTCGTCTTCGTCGCTCTCTCTATGGCCTTAAGCAAGCCCTCCATGCCTGGTTTGAGCGTTTTGCCTCTGTGGTCACTGCCGCTGGTTTTTCAGCAAGTGCTCATGATCCAACATTGTTTATTCACCTTTCTCCTTGTGGTCGGACTCTTCTTCTTCTCTATGTTGATGACATGATCATCACTGGAGATGACCCCGAGTATAGTGCCTTTGTAAAGGCTCGTCTTAGTGAGCAGTTTCTTATGTCTGATCTTGGACCTCTTCGCTACTTTCTTGGGATTGAAGTCTCTTATACCTCTGATGCCTTTTTTATATCCCAGGAAAAGTATATCCAGGATCTTCTTGCTCGTGCTGCTCTTACTGACGAGCGCATTGTTGAGACTCCTATGGAGCTCAATCTTCACCTCCATGCTACTAATGGTGATCCTCTCCCTGACCCGACGCGTTATCGTCATCTTGTTGGCAGTCTTATCTATCTAGCTGTCACTCGTCCGGACATCTCTTATCCTCATATTCTGAGTCAGTTCGTCTCTGCTCCCACATCGGTTCACTATAGTCATCTCCTTCGTATTCTTTGATATCTCCGGGGCATGATCTCTCACCGTCTATTCTTTCCTCGCTCCAGTTCTTTACAGCTTCAGGCCTATTCGGATGCTACGTGGGCTAGTGATCCTTCAGATCGCCATTCATTTTCTGCTTACTGTGTTTTTCTTGGTGGTTCTCTCATTACCTGGAAGACAAAGAAACAGATTGCAGCTTCCCGTTCGAGTGCCGAGGCTGAGTTGCGAGCAATGGCTCTTTTGACGGCAGAGGTGACTTGGTTACGGTGATTACTTCAGGATTTTGGTGTTGCTGTCACTACATTGACTCAGCTCTTATCTGACAGTACATGTGCTATTAGCATTGCGCGCGATCCTGTGAAGCATGAGTTCACCAAGCATATTGGTGTTGATGCTTTCTATGTGCGCGCTGGTGTGTAGGATCAGGTTATTGCTCTTTAGTATGTGCCTTCTGAGTTACAGTTGACGGATTTTCTGACGAAGGCCCAGACTAGAGCACAACATGGCTTTTATCTCTCCAAACTCAGTGTTGTTCATCCACCATGAGTTGAGTTTGAGGGGGGTGTTAGAGTTATAATATAAGTCATGTACCCCTTTGTATTTATCCCGTTGTATAAAGAGTTTCCTGCATATGTTCCACACCTGTACATGTATATATATCAGCCTATGGCCTCATGAGAATACAAGTTGCATATTCCTAATAAGATTTACACTATAAATACTGCTATAAATCCACTAAGAAAAACACTGTAAATCCAGTATGAATCCACCGTAAAACATTGTAAAATTCACTAAATATTACACCAAGCATTTCAGTTCAAATCCACTAAGACACTACAAATCCAGTAGGAATTACAGTGTAAATCCAGTAAGAATTACACTGTAAATTCACATAGAATTACAGTGTAAATCCAGTAGGAATTACAGTGTAAATCCACCTAGAATTACAGTGTAAATCCAGTAGGAATTACAGTGTAAATCCACTTAGAATTACACTGGACACTGTAAATCCAGTATAAATCTTGAAACAAGGGACTCCGACCAATCTTGAAAAGTCTGAGGCTTAGAGGCATTTGAAGACTGAACAAGTCCAACTATTTGTTGCACAACCTACAAAAAGAAAACAAATGACATGCATAAGTGAAAAAATGATATACAAAAAAGGAGGAGAAAACAGCAAAAAAGGCATGAAAAAAGCTTACATCATTTCCAAACCGTGAAGCATAAGCCGTTTCAACTTTACAGGCAAAAGAGACATTATCAACAGCTGGAGCATGAACTTCTGATGTTGAAATCTTATTGGCAAAGGGGATACTATAGGTAGCTGCACCACTTGTTACTGAACATGAAAACTTTTCACAAGACTTCTGAACACAAAAAAAGGTAGAATATTCGGTGAGAGCTAACTATGAAAAAAAGTTGACAAAGAAAGTTAAGAAAAAGACAAACAAGGACTAACCTGTGCGTAAACTGATGGTGATAAACGCTTCAACGGCCTCTTGCCATACGAACGACTGTTGCTCTTATGTAATTCCGAGAAATCCTTAACTTTGTTACCTCTCCATACCAGAATTCTAGGCTTGCTGTCAGGAAGAGAATTCAACCCAGAGTGCACACGGTCAAGGTAAGAAACCTAGCAGAAAAATAAAGAAAAGATAATTAAATAACAATAAACAAAGGAAGCAGCATAAAAAGGGAATAAAAGAAAAGAAATAAGTCACAGCTCAAGCGTAGTGACAGCCGCCATCTGTGATTGATCTCTTGGAAGCAACCTTTGTAGAATCCTTAAACTTTTTAATACTGCTAAGGAGTCACTCATAGACAAGCCTAGATAAATCGAAATTCATCGCGGAGCTACAATCTCTGAAGATATGGAGATATTTGGGGCTGGGCGAAAGGCTAGAATTTGGACACAAGAATGTGGAGAAAGCAACACACATGAAGCAGATGAAAATATCTTCATCAGGCAGTTCTTCAGAGATAGAATTGAGTTTATTTGTGAAGAATGAGGCCGGTGGGATGCTAGTGACATTGAAATGGGGCAAAATAAATCCACGGCCAGCATTAGCATCCGAAAAATGGGTAAAGCCAACATCACAAAAAATGAAAATCATAGAAAATTAACCTAAAAAAGACCTACTAAACAAAGAAAAAAGGGGACCTAGCTCTAGAAACACATTCTGCCTGACATAAATGGACTGCTATTGAGCTCAAGAAAAAAATAACAAGAGATAGGAACATCGACCTAGGCTAACAAGCTCTAGGGCATATACCTAACTAACACAAATTGCTCTGGATGGCCAAACCAGCTGCCTCAAGCAAAAGATACCACATAGGTGCAACACTGAAGAACTAAAAACCCATGCTCTTGCAATCGTCTCCAGCAACCGACAAAAGCTCCAAAACTGACACTACAATATCAGCACTAAATGCACTAAAAACCCACTACAAAGTACATAATCACTGACAAAAGATAGGATATTAAACTCTACCCAATATGCTCCAATTAACAGTGCGATTACTCTCTAATTATAGTGAGATTACTCTGTAACTACAACAAAAAGACTATAGCTAAAGAAAGTAATTACAGCAAGATTACTGTAGCAATTACAAATGAGAATGCATTGAAAAGTACACTGGAACAATTTGCAACACCTAAACCACTAAAAAATTACATTTGATAAAAACACTCAAAATAGCAGTGCAATTACATATAAGATACATACTAAAATATACTGTAAAATAAACAGACAACACACAGTAATTCCACTACCACTAAAGTTACACTGAAAACTACCTACGTACATGATAAAGTGAATAGGTAACTTAAATGGGATTTGGAACCCTAAATGACCCTACAATAACAGAGCAAGAAACAAAGCTGCCTAATCAAACACAGATAACAGGATCATGTAGATTCCGGACATGGCAGATGTTTTGTTTGTTCAGATGTGGGTTCTACTAGGTCTGGTGGTACAGAAGCCAGCGGCGTTGGCGCGCTGCAGCCTGGACTGCAGGTCAAGGTCATACATGTGAAGAAGCAGCAGGACACGGTCCAGCCGATTCAAAACAAACACGCCCTAATCCAAACGACCACACATAGAAGATGAATCCCCTATAGCAGACGAATCTCTCCTGAAGCCTAATCAAAGCGCGCGAACAGGACAACTAGAGGCCGCGGGGGCTATCACATTTAACTACCAAAAACAAACGGGAACGGATCTGAGTGCCCTAACGATGCACACATCACCAGCAGCAACCTACTCAAAATCGATCTGAGGACCCAAAGAACACATCAAAAAACCCGCAAAAAGAAGAAGGGGAGGGAGAGATTTGGAGGGGCGGGGTGGGGTGCAGGGTGAGTGGGAGATACAGCACAGATCAGGCGGCAGACCTCGGCCGGGAGATGCGGCGGCGCAACTGATGGGAGAGCGCTGGACGCCTGACCACCAACCTGCTCAAGCACGCAGCGAGGGGAATAAATTACATTAATAAAATTATGGTGACACCACACTACAATTCCACTAGAATTTACAGTGTAAATCAATGAAACAGAGATTATCACACTCAATTACAGTGTGAATTCCACTACAATTTGCAGTGTGAAAAGAACTGACGAGATAGAGTAATTACACTAAAATTATACAGTAATTACACTACAAATATAAAGTAATTACACTAAGAAATCCACTATAAATTGCTGAGTAAACTCAAAGATTAGGAGTCATTGCACTAAAAGAATCCACTAAGAATTAAAGAGTAAAAACACTGACAAAGATAGAGTAACTAACCTAAAATTACACTACAATTGGCACTGTAATTTCACTTACAACTTATAGTAAAAAGACTAAAATTATACTAACAATAAAACTGTGATCTCACTTACAAATAACAGCAAAAACTAAGATTTACAGAGTAAATAAAGTGATAAGAAAAGGGCAGTCCGGAGCAATCCAGTGATAGGAAAACAACACTCAGGAGCAATCTCACATTTACACACGTTCAAGCTGAAATCACAATAAAATAACTCTGATATTACACTAAAAATACTGATAAAATACAGCTGACTATTTACTATTGGAAACTACACTCTAAAACAATATACTATTGGAAATAAAGAGCTACATCTCTAGAATTACATTGGTATAGAAATAGAACTCACTTACAATAACAGTAGTAACCAGGAATAAAACTACTGGAATTACAATCATCAGCAATACTAAAACTACTGGAATTACAAAGCTACATCTCTGGAATTACAGAGCTAGATCCCTATAACCATTGGAATTACAGTCGTAATCGATAAAAAATACACTAGTAAGCCACTGCAAAATATAGAGATATCACTGCGGAAATAAATCAAAAAATTACAAACGATTTACAATGGAACTCCCCTAAAATTACAGTAGAAACCAAGAAAAAAAAGTGCTAGAACTACACTCATAACACCACTGGAATTACAAAGCTAGATCACTCGAATTACATTCAAAGCAATCAAAATTTACAAAAGTGAACAATTGAAATTACAATGGCAGACAACATAAATTACAGTACATACCAGGAAAAAACCTAGGAAATCAGGACTAAACAGTCATAACCTATGATATATAATTGTGGCATAGCTAGCATCAACACAAACAGACAATGTTATACTGAATCAACATACACATCAACCGATTTAATCACAAATACAAGTACCTAGTACTGTTCCATGTTCTTGTTCTTATTATCCCGTTAATTCCATTTTACAACTTCACACACCACAATTATATGCTTTGCCTACCAAAGGGAGCATGCCATTTTCTTCAGTAGATAAAAAATAGAACTCAGAAGATCAGTCAAGTCCAACAATCTTCATCTTCAGTAATAAACAACAAATTTGAGATGAAACAAGCCAACAGTAACAAACAAATGCACAAGAAATCCAGAGCATAAGATTAACTCTAGTCGCAACTCGCAATGGCCAATTAGTAAACCAAACCTAGCTACTGAACGAACCCGGCCTGAACATTGATGTGGCTTTCTCACATCCAACCTGAATAAAACCACTTAATTTGGACCTAACTAAATCTAGGAGACCACCTGCCGTGTATGTGACATACAAAATAAGAAAGAGGCATTCGGTGCCGGTCTAAAAAAACAAACTACTAGAATTACAGTTCTGATACACTTGAATTAGAATGACTAGCAAGCAAGAATCACAATGCTAGTACGGTTATAAGCATCATATAATACAGTGGCAAACCAACTTAAATTACAGAGGCATAGCTTCAGTAAATACTAAAAGAAATGGCAAGCACCTAAAATTCCCATAGAACTACCACCCCTGCCTACATGGAGTACATTAGAGAACAAATGGCAATCAACTATTACACTGGAGAAACTGAACCCTCTACCATGCCATGACAGAGAAAAATGAGAATTACGACAGCACCACGTACTACTACCCAGCAGCAAAAACTACAGCATGAGCTGGCCAAGTACTATGAGGACCTATAATTCTCCAAGCAATACAACAGCGCAACGTACTATGGGAGACCAACCCCTCACATCAGAGACCAAAATCAAACTCAACTCGTACCAAAGCATGCTAGATCTAAAAATTAACAGCTACTACCGGAGATAACTAAACAAAAATCAGGATACCAACTAACGAAAAATAGCAGCTACAACTAGGATCCAAATGAACTAACTGAAGAATCACTATGACGCAAACAGAATCGATCAGGCAAACACACACGGGCGCCTAACCAAAGGGGAAACATCACAAGAGCCCAACACATCACATCACAGATCACAACACTCGATCCCCAAAGCACAACATCACATAACCCTACAGATCATAACACCCGAGCAACCCACAGATCTGAGCAACAGGGAACCGAAAGGGAAATAGCAACAGAGGAGAGATGCAGCGACGGGGAGAGAAGAACTCCGGCTGCCTGACCACCAAGCCCTCAAGCGAGCATCGAAGGAGAACTCCCAATCAAAATCGCCATGACTCCAGATCTCCAACTCACCGAGGTATCCGCCGCTGGAAAAATAGGAAGGGGAAGAGACGAGGGGGCGAGAAAGCGAAAAGAAAAAATTCGAAATGAAGAAGGCATTCAGCGAGTAGAGGGCGGGCGGGCGCACGCAATTAACGAGTCTCTCCCGACAAATTATGCGGGCCCCGTAGCAACCAAACAGACAGAGATCAGGAAAAAAAGGAATAGCACAAATCTCAACAAAGCGATCGGACGAACAGAAAAACGGATGAACCCCAATTGTTTTCATCCGGCTGAAAAATAGCAAAACCGTAAAAAAATAGCAAAGGATATACACGGCCTGGAATCAGAAACAACCTTAACTACGGAGTCAACGACCCGGAGATTTGGGCGTGGCCTCGCTTCGCTCCGCTTCTGACTCTAAGTGCATCTTCAACCGCGCCTCCAAAAAGGCTCTCTGCGTGTTTTCGTCCGCCGGTGTCAAAAAATCAGCCCAGTCGTATTTTCAAGAGCCCAGTTTTCGTCGGCTCGGGCCAAAATTGGCGCCGGCGGACCCAACCCAAACCCGGCGCGCTGGGTTTCGCTCGGGGGCGCCGGGCGAATCGTTTTTAGCGCGAAGAGCCGTGGGCCTGCCGCGTTAGCGACTCTACTCTCTTCTCGCACCTTCTCGTCCTCATCGTCTCGTTTCCCGCGGCGAATCAATGCCAAAGCTGCCGCGCGCTGCCGCGCCGGTCAGCCTCCATTGATGCCTCACAGGCGGCGCAGTGAAGGCTGGGCGACGCGTCCCTTGGCCGCCACGCAATCACGCCACGCGTAACGCGCCGGCCAAGCCTACCACGCGCGTCTCCGCCTATAAAAGCCGACTGCAAGCGCGCCGGAGAGACTCACCCCGATCATCCACCGACGATGCGCTCATTTCTCCCCCTTTCCTCCTCTCGCCGTCACCAGTTGAGAAAGCATGGCCGAGCGTTTCCCAGGCGAGGGCGCGGCGGCGAACGGATTCGGGCGCCGTCATCTGCATGAGGACGAGGCTCGCCTCCTTTTCGAGGCCGAGTACCCGGTCCCGCCGGACATGCGGGTGCCCGGGGCGTGGAGGATCAGCACCGGCGGTGTGCCGGTGCCCCCGGTACCCACCGACGCGGCGCGGCGTGCGAAGATCGCACGCATCCGCTCGTCCCTGCCGCGTGCGGCGAGGGAGGGGCCCCGGTACGTCACCGACAGCCCAATCTGGGAGCCGTACTTCCGCCGCCGGCACGGCGAGCAGCTCGAGGCCACCAACGGCGTCGTGCCCTCCGGCAGGTTCAACGCCGCCGGCCGGCGTCGGTGGTGGGGCGTGCCCGGGCGCACGTTGGAGTCCGTCCTCGAGTACATCGAGGGCGGCAACACGCCGCGCCTCGAGTACCCCGCTCCCCCGTCCTCCTCACGCTGTCGTCGGGGAAGCTCCTGGACGCCGAGGCACATGGAGACCGGAGTGTCCTCCTCCTCGTCCGGCGGCTCTCCCTGCCTCCACCTCCGCCCCGTCAAGCCAGAGCCCCAGGACACGCCTGTCAGCGCGTGTACCCGCAGCTCCGGTGGCTCTCCCTGCCTCCACCTCCGCCCCGTCAAGCCGGAGCCCCAGGACACGCCTGTCAGCGCCCGCACCCGCAGCTCCGGCGCCCTCGTTGAGCCCAAGGTGGAGTCCAGCCTCCCCCGGAGTACGAGGAGATAGCCCGGCGCGGCTTCTCCGACGAGGACGCCATGCGGTGGTCGCGCGACGACTACCTGCGCGAGGAGATGATCTGGCAGCGCCGGGCCCTGGAGAAGATCGCCGCCCGCAAACGTGGGCGCGAGGACGAGGACGGTGTCGTCGTCCTCGATAGCGACGACGACGATGCCCCCGGACCGTCCAACCCGCCGCGCCAACCGCGGGAGGGATGCAGCAGGGACGGCAGAGGCGTAGGCGGGGGCGACGACGACGACGACGGTGACTACACGCGGTTCTACAGCCTCCTCGGCATGTAGAACCGCGTGGGCGGGCGGCGAGGGAGACGGCGGGGGTAGCCCGCGGTAGTTTTTTTTCTTTTTTTGTAAAATATGTTTAAATTTGAACGAACTCGCCCGTGTTTGCGTTGTGTTTGCCCCGAATTTAAACATTTTAAAAACCCGTGGGGGCGCGACTGGGGGGCATCACGCCCCCAGTGCGCGGTTTAGCGCCGGTGCGCCCCCAGGGGGCGATTTTTTGCCCCTCCTGGGGGGCCAACGGCTGGAGATGCCCTAAGAGCAACTCCAATGGGGCGATCCATTTCGTCGGTTTGGGTCAGCCGGACACAAAAGTTGGCCCAACGGGGCGACCCAAGCGGACACAGCGTCCGCTTGCTGTCCGTTCTTGTCACAGCCCTAGCTTAGCTTTGCTTACTCTTGCATGATCATCATGGCATCATGTTTATTTTTTTTATGAAACTGCAATGGGGATGACAGAACCCCCAGCACCCCCCTTAAACCAACTAGGGTTTACTAAAATCTTTTTCAATGATTTCAAAATGCCCTTTAAAAATGTTCATCATTTCTGGATCAAGGTGGAAGCATCTACCGAAAATGGTTGACATTTTTGCAGGACATATTTGGACTTTGAATTAATTCAACCATATTTGAATTGGAGCTATTTAAATGCTATATATATATATATTTTAGTTGCTCCAAAAATGTTGGAAATTGTCAAGGGTCACTGGAATAACTCAGAAAGCACCCATAATTATTTCTAGGATTTTATGAATGGTTTACTATTTATTTTAAACCAGAACAGAAAAACAGAAATTAGAAAAGGTAACAGAAATAAAAGAGAGGAACCTTACCGTGCAGCCCACCACTGTAGTGGCCTACTGGGCAAAGCCAGCCCGGCCCACCAGGGGCAGCACTGTCTTCTTCCTCCTGCCAGGAGGAGAAGCAGCTGCGTGCCTGATGCGCAGGCAAGCCGCGCTGGCTCCTCCCTGCCTGCGTGCCCCCCTCGACTGCCTGGTCGCCGCCACGCACACCCCCGACCCCCTCGTCCTCTCCCCTCTCTCCCTGGACCTCTTTCCCCTCCTCTGCTCTCTCCTCTCACGGCCGAACCACCCTCGCCACCATCGCCGACCACCGCGGCCACAGCCCCGCTGTCCGCCTCGACGCCGTGAAGCTTCCCCCTCAACAAGCGCAAGCCCGAACGCCCTCAAACGCCGACCACGCCGTCTTCTTCAACCTCGGTCCGCCGAGATCGTCACCGCCGTTCCACCTGCACCGGACCTCCTCCGAGCCTGCTGAGCACCCCGACGGCCTCGCCATGAGCACCTCGTCGTTTCCCCTCTCCTCTCTTCCTCGTTTGTGTGTCGTAGCCGCACTAACCACCGGACCCGACAGCTCATCGCCGCCGTAGTTCCTCACCGCCATGGCCAGGGCCACCCAGCTTGCGCCTGAGCGCGTCACCGTGTTCGCTGCACTCCCAGGAGCCCACAGCACCCTTCGGTTTCCCCTCTAGTGCACCGTAGTACGACCCCTTCCCGTCCGAACTCCGGCCACCTCGGATGCGCTCGCCGTCGTCGATTCGGCGACCACGCGGTCCCGTGCGGCTAGCTAGATGCGGGCGTGCTCGGGCTACCTTCTGGTGGCCTTCGCGGTTCCATACGCCGCCTATAGCGCAACCCCGGCGAGCTTCCGCCGTAGATTTGGTCGCCGCCGGTGGGACTCCGGCGAGCCGACGTGGCCGCGTGATTAGCGCTAATCACCGCCAGCTAACCCTCCCCAGAGCCACTGACTACTGGGCCCCACGCCTAATTAACACTGCTTAGCTCCTGTTTAGACTAAACTAACCCCATGGTCCCACATGTCAGTTTGACCTGGCCACGTCACCGTTGACCAGGCCCCACCTGGTCATTGACACTGAATAGCATTGTGTCATTGACCAGTGGACCCCACTGGTCAGGTTTGACCTAGACCGCTGCTGTTGACTTGGTGACGCAGGCATGACGCAGTGCTGACGCAATAAGTCATTTCTAGATTAAAAATAATTCAGAAAATTGCCTAAACTTCAAAAATTCATAGTAAATCAACCGTAACTCCAAATGAAATAAATTATGTATGAAAAATTATCAGAAAAATTCAAGGAATCCATCTGTACCATTTTCATGCATGTTTGAACAATGTTTGTCCTCTGTTTTGGACAAAACAAATAAATGGCATTTAACTAATCATATATGGAGTTTGAATTTGAATCTTGTATTCAAACCAACTTCATTTAATTGTGTTGCTAGTTGCATTAGCTCAATCAACAACATATTGCCATGTCATTATCATGCATCATGCTGTGCATTGCATTGATTGTGTTCCTTCTCTGTTGCCGGTGGTTGTCCCCTCTCGGTAGACGTTGTACCGACGCTGTGATCGTTGACACTGATGAAGACCCAATGATATCTTCAGAAGTGCCAGGCAAGCAAAACCCCCTTGTTCATTCCGATACAATCCCTCTCTCTCGCTCCTGCCCTCTTTTACTGCATTAGGACAACAATGATTCAACTGTTACTTGCTGCGGTAGTTGAACCCCTTATCCTCTGCATGACCTGTCATTGCCACAGTAAATAGATGAAACCCACTAGCATGAGTAGGAGTTGTTTGAGCCCTGATGTGCCTACTCATTCATGCTTGTTTGTCATGCCTGCTACTGCTTAGAGTTGAGTCAGGTCTGATTCATCGGGGATGAATTGGAACAGTGATGAACATGTCCTACTGTGTGAGCTAAGTGTGTGAACACGATTTGGTAAAGGTAGCGGTGAGAGGCCATGTAGGAGTACATGGTGGGTTGTCTCATTGAAACCATCCTCAGGAACTGAGTTCTGTGTTTGTGATCCATGAACAGCTACTACCACGCATTGGGACTGAAACCAATGGACCCTCTCGACTTATTAACTGCCCTTGCCCTCTATCCAGGAGTTGCAACTAGTTTCTGGTGTTTGTAGGATATGTGTTGGCGGCTGTGCGTAGCGCTGACCCTAGGGGTGGGCTATGATGCGGTAGATACACCGTGGCACGGTGTACCGGGCGCCCGTTTGGTGTCTCGGGAACCCTGCACACATCGTTTGGGGCTGTGAGCGAAACTCCGGCCGGATCTCCTCGCGGATGGAACCCGAATAGGCGATAAACCTAGACTAGAGACTTGTGTGGTTAGTCAGGTCGTGGCCGACTCCCTCGCCAGGCTTCCGCTTGAAGGTTGCCGAGATACATGACGTGTACATGGTGGTAAGTGGCGAGAGCGTGTGTGAAGAGGTACACCCCTGCAGGGTTATAAATGATTTATTCGAATAGCCGTGTCCGCGGTAAAGGACTTCTGGGTTGCCTATAACAGTTCATACACAAGTGAAAGTGGATACTCTAAAATGCGCAAGATAAGCGTGAGTGCTATGGATGGCGTTCTCGTAGGGAGACGGGAGCGGATCCATAGTGGTGTATTGATATGGTGAAGATGTGGACTCGTGTGCGCCACCTCAAAAGAGTTGCTTGCAGTCGTAGTTCAGGTTAGCCACTGAGTCAAAGCTGGTTGCTGCAGTTAAACTCCACCACCCCCTTTATTGATACCGATGCATATGTAGATAGTTCTGATGTAAGTCTTGCTGGGTACATTTGTACTCACGTTTGCCTATTTTATATTTTGCAGAGAGACATCAGTCTCGCTAGTAGTTTCGTGTGGACTTCGACGTTTAGCTTGATACCTCAGCTACGATCTTGTGCCCCCGGCAGGATCTGGTAGATAGTCAGGCTTCTTAGCCTTTTCCATTTGTAGATGTCTGTACTCAGACATGTTAAGCTTCCATTTGTGCCTTGATCTGTATGCTATGATTGTTGGGTCATGAGACCATGTTTGTAATATCTCGCTCCTCGGAGCCTAATGAATAATACTTGAGTCGTAGAGTTATGTTGTGATGCCATGTTGTATTTACACATATCGAGCATATTGTGTGTATGATTGAAATGCTTGGTATGTGTGGGATCCGACAATCTAGTTGTTTATCCTTGGCAGCCTCTCTTATGGGGAAATGCAGTCTAGCGCTTCCATGAGCCATAGTAGTCCGCTACAGCCCGGTTCACCGAAGTCCTGCTAGCCCAGCACTACTGCTCAGGACACTTGATTAGCCGACATGTGTTTCACTTCGTTCCTGTGTCTGTCCCTTCGGGAAAATGTCACGCGGTGAAATCCGGAGTCCTGCCTAGCCTGCTACAGCCCGGGTTCCCGGAGTCCTGTTAGCCCAGTGCTACAGCCCGGATTCACACGCTGCTGACCGACATGCTCGATGTGATTCGTGTATGCATGTCCCCATAGGTTAGTGCCGCTTTGGGTTCACGACTAGCCATGTCGGCCCGGGTTCTCTGTCATATGGTTGCTAGCGACACTATCATATATGTGAGCCAAAAGGTGCAAACGGTCCCGGGCCATGATAAGGCGACACCCGTGGGAATACCGTGCGTGAGGCCGCAAAGTGATATGAGGTGTTACCGGCTAGATCGATGTGACTTGGAATCGGGGTCCTGACAGCTTTGGTATCAGAGCCTGACTGCCTGTAGGATTACCAAGCCAAACTGGTCGAAGTTGAGTCTAGAAATGCTTTAGTTATATAAGGGAATTGATTGTGGAAGGGAACGTAAGGCTCTTTTTACTCCTTATACCTCATGGCCTTCTGATCTGAGTCAACCTCTTCCCTTCTACGGGGATTAAGAACTAGGCCTTCTCATCTATCTATCAGGATGACGAGTTACTATGTTAGAGACTTATAGGATTGATGTATTCAAGCCTCTGTTCAGTTCCTACTACTTCCATGTGTTCTTAGTTGATCTCAGAACCTTGATATGGTGATGTTGAGCGGTCATGCCACTATTTTGTAGGATGTCTCAAATATTTTTGAGCATTTACAGTCGTTATGCTGTCCGAGTCATCCCAGGTTTCTAACTAGTCTGATGCATTTGCAAATTCCTTCCTCCCGTTACCAACGTTCCTTTGGGCTAGTTTAACCACACTAATCGGTGAGTTGAGGTACTCTATTACCTCGACTTATATGTCGGAGCTATTATTATGACCCTAGGTGTCTTAGGGAGTCACCTAGTAATCTATCAATGCTTTGTGTTCCCGGTGTGATGATTCTGGCCACCATTCTCGAAAGCATCCCGTGATGCCATTTAGTAGTAGGCATTCTACTCTTGGGTTCTTGACCCAAGATTCACTCTACTTACCTCGTGTCGATAGTGTTGCTCGTACCTTTAGGATATTAGTAACCTTTGCATTAGTCCTCGAGGTCCATGGTATATCATTCTTCCAAATACCATGAATCATCCTTGGCAGAAAATTTGTTTGAATCAAAAGATCACAACCAGAGTGCTCTTAATGAGTTCTCCATTCTACATTGTGAATCTGCCAGTTCTACCTTTCTGCATGGGTTATCCGGGAGAAATGTTGAGCTTTGCTCAACATACTAACCTATGTATCCACAACTCAAAAAGATATATGTTCCCTTGAGTTGTCCCTCTTCATTTGTATTCCAACCATCATCTATCAATTGATAGTCAGGAGTAATTGTGCATCCGTGTTATCGATGCTTATTATTCCTGTGGTCCGTCAAGCCATTCTAGTTCAGAATGACTAGGAGAAACAAACTCCAGTACCTCATCCATTTCTAGGATTGGGTCGAAGCAGTTGTATTCCGCAGATCAAATGCAATCAAGCTTTGATTCTGTTCTACCCCGAAGTATTACCCACTTTTATGTCAGGAACATCATGAGAATTGCACCTTCTCTTATGAATTTTTGATGCAGCGATACTCTCGCCATCATCGTTCATTCCTCGGTCCTGTGTTGCCATAACCGGAATGCCGACAAGTGAACTGTGATGTGTGAAATCGGTACTCCTAGCAACCTCGTTGCTTGGTAGTTAATGGGCAATATTCTCATTCTTAGCGTGTTGGTTATTGAATCATCATCCTAAGATTGATCGTGCTACCTAGTCCTTATTTCCGGTGCACTCTTCGATCAATGAGTTAGGATTGTGTCAATCCCTCACTCTTTTGATCATATCAACTTGCCCTGAAAAGCAAGGTTGTTCTCGAGCTTAGTAACATATCGGTGGTTCGTGACTCTCTGAATATCTTCTCGGAAGTGCTACCAGGTTGTCACCTGACCGCTATGTTAAGTTCGTGATCAAGTTGGTTTCTTGTAAACCACCCCTTCTCCAAGAATCCGTGTTGGATATCCCTGAGCTGGTTGGTTAAGATAAACAACAACTTGGAGAGTTGGAAGATAGAAACTTGTCTGACTTAGTTCAAGTTAAGGGATATCCTTTTGTGTGTGTGTGTGTGTGCTGAAGGAAGGTGATATCTCCATCGATTGGTCCTCGTGATCAGTTGTTGGATCTATTGCCTTGTCAAAACTTTGACTTGAGTATGGGCTATCGTCAAGTCAAATCAGAACCAACGATGTTCGTAATATTGTCTTACTTGTGGATGATCCCTCGAGCATACACCAGTACATCTTTTGGTCTGACCAATACTATCACATTGTTCACATAATGGTGGAAGTCCAGTGATATGGAAATTTCGATGAGTTGATGTTGAGCCCATCAGCAGCATTTTGTCTCCTCCATGATTTGTGTTGAACATCCAGCTAGTGTTGAAAACTTGTGTAAGCATTTTCTTCATGCCCGTTCATGTAGAATATGTTTGGATGAAAGTAGTGACCTCCTCTAAGTTCACGTACAAACGATGCAAGTTGCCGCCGTGAGTTCGAGAAAGGTTGTTTTTGTTTCCTCTGGTACCATCCCAAGTCAGTCATGCATGTGCGAAGTATTCTATGGTTTGACAGGCTCGCTACCTCCATTCCATTTGTATTCCCTACCACACCAAGCCACTGGCTGATTTGTTCAGGGAAAAGAAGTTTCTTCATAAGAGCTAATCATATGACTTATGCAAGGACTTCGATATCCTTGATGATGGTTCCCAACTAGGACTCGGTAGTGTTCCATTGTAAGACTACTATGTGGTCATGCTTGTCCGGGACAACATGTTCACATGTGTTTAGCAGAACCAGCTCATGTTTTGGAGCTTACTACCATAGTCCATTTCCTGAGAATCTCGCAATGACATCTCGTCGATTTGTGTTGCAAACTTTCATTTTCTTTCTAGACTCGATGAGTCTGGAATATCCTAACACCAACCAGATCTGAATCTCAGGCAGATATGCTGGTTGGAACGTACTCCAAGAACTGTATTGTTGGTCCCTCTGTAACCGGTACCGTGGATGCCGTGGCCAACACACCTAACGTGGATGTCCTGGTTGAAGAAGTTGGTCACCTCCCCATAAGGATCTCACAGGATCTGCCTCCGTAGTTATTCCTTATGGATTCTTGAGCTTTCGAAGTCCGACCTTTTACTTGATGTTCTAGATATCAAACCATATCTATGAATGGATTACGCTAGCACATCAAGGAGAACATTAGAGGCAGAGTGCTAAATGTCTCTCGGTCGATTGTCCAGATTCTGTTCCCTTAGCCTCGCTAAGGGAAGATCTGAGAAGGTGTTATCCTCCTTTGTATCCGCATCATCCATCACTAGTCATCATGGTAGTATGTCGTGTTGCCAGGATCCTCGCCACGGATGTTGGTAGAACCTTGATGAATATGGAAATGCTCAAGTTCTTGAGAGCACGCTTAAGCAAAAACATCCCTTGTGTTGTCTTCAACAAGATAGTCCACATCATCCATCCTAGTCCGAGTATGCCATCTCTTCGAGCTATCTCAAATGATCAATTGTAAATTGCCTTAAGCTGGTATGAAGAGTTTCAATGATCTCTGAATCAAAAGTAATTCTTTTTGCCACTTAAGGGAATATTTCTGCGAGTCACCTTCCTTAAGATGTCTCGTTATGGTATCATGGCAATTATCTCCTCGCTACTTTGAAACCATGCACCATCCTACTTAAGCGTGGAATTGTTGCCTACCAAATTTGAACCTTTATCATCCGCTTCTTTCCATCACCCCTGATGTGTGTTTCGTGTCTCAGCTCAAGAGATGTTTTATATCTCACTCCATGAGTTGATCTTGAGTGCTCGATCTCCGAGGAGATCGATTCCTGTAGAATTTCTTTCTGCCGTCGTCATGTTGGATGAAGATCCCGAAAGCAAAGACGTTAAGATCAAGATGACGCAATGAGTCAACATCCTCGGGAGGGGCAGTTGGATCAAGAAGACTGCAATAGTTTTGTAACCCCCCTTCCTTCTTACCTCACGTCTTGAATCTCGGGCCGAGATTCTTGTTTAGTGGGGGTGAGTTGTCACAGCCCTAGCTTAGCTTTGCTTACTCTTGCATGATCATCATGGCATCATGTTTATTTTTTTATGAAACTGAAATGGGGATGACAGAACCCCCAGCACCCCCCTTAAACCAACTAGGGTTTACTAAAATCTTTTTCAATAATTTCAAAATGCCCTTTAAAAATGTTCATCATTTCTGGATCAAGGTGGAAGCATCTACCGAAAATGGTTGACATTTTTGCAGGACATATTTGGAATTTGAATTAATTCAACCATATTTGAATTGGAGCTATTTAAATGCTATATATATATATATTAGTTGCTCCAAAAATGTTGGAAATTGTCAAGGGTCACTGGAATAACTCAGAAAGCACCCATAATTATTTCTAGGATTTTATGAATGGTTTACTATTTATTTTAAACCAGAACAGAAAAACAGAAATTAGAAAAGGTAACAGAAATAAAAGAGAGGAACCTTACCGTGCAGCCCACCACTGTAGTGGCCTACTGGGCAAAGCCAGCCCGGCCCACCAGGGGCAGCACTGTCTTCTTCCTCCTGCCAGGAGGAGAAGCAGCTGCGTGCCCGATGCGCAGGCGAGCCGCGCTGGCTCCTCCCTGCCTGCGTGCCCCCCTCGACTGCCTGGTCGCCGCCACGCACACCCCCTGACCCCCTCGTCCTCTCCCCTCTCTCCCTGGACCTCTTTCCTCTCCTCTGCTCTCTCTCCCTCTCATGGCCGAACGCCACCCTCGCCACCATCGCCGACCACCGCGGCCACAGCCGTCCCCACGCCTCTCCGTGCTATCCCCGCTGTCCGCCTCGACGCCGTGAAGCTTCCCCCTCAACAAGCGCAAGCCCGAACGCCCTCAAACGCCGACCACGCCGTCTTCTTCAACCTCGGTCCGCCGAGATCGTCACCGCCGTTCCACCTGCACCGGACCTCCTCCGAGCCTGCTGAGCACCCCGACGGCCTCGCCATGAGCACCTCGTCGTTTCCCCTCTCCTCTCTTCCTCGTTTGTGTGCCGTAGCCGCACTAACCACCGGACCCGAGAGCTCATCGCCGCCGTAGTTCCTCACCGCCATGGCCAGGGCCACCCAGCTTGCGCCTGAGCGCGTCACCGTGTTCGCTGCACTTCGAGGAGCACGCAGCACCCTTCGGTTTCCCCTCTAGTGCACCGTAGCGTCGACCCCTTCCACGTCCAAACTCCGGCCACCGCAGATGCGCTTGCTGTAGTCGATTTCGGTGACCACGCGGCCTCCCATGCGGCTAGCTAGATGCGGGCGTGCTCGGGCTACCTTCTGGTGGCCTTCACGCGTCCATACGCCGCCTATAGCGCAACCCCGGCGAGCTTCCGCCGTAGATTTGGTCGCCGCCGGTGGGACTCCGGCGAGCCGACGTGGCCGCGTGATTAGCGCTAATCACCGCCAGCTAACCCTCCCCAAAGCCACTGACTACTGGGCCCCACAGCCTAATTAACACTGCTTAGCTCCTGTTTAGACTAAACTAACCCCACGGGCCCACATGTCAGTTTGACCTGGCCACGTCACCGTTGACCAGGCCCCACCTGTCTTTGACACTGAACAACATTGTGTCACTGACCAGTGGACCCCACTGGCCAGGTTTGACCTAGACCGCTGCTGTTGACTTGGTGATGCAGGCATGACACAGTGCTGACGCAATAAGTCATTTCTAGATTAAAAATAATTCAGAAAATTCCAGAAAATTGCCTAAACTTCAAAAATTCATAGTAAATCAACCGTAAATCCAAATGAAATAAATTATATATGAAAAATTATCAGAAAAATTCAAGGAATCCATCTGTACCATTTTCATGCATGTTTGAACAATGTTTGTCCTCTATTTTGGACAAAACAAATAAATGGCATTTAACTAATCATATATGGAGTTTGAATTTGAATCTTGTATTCAAACCAACTTCATTTAATTGTGTTGCTAGTTGCATTAGCTCAATCAACAACATATTGCCATGTCATTATCATGCATCATGCTGTGCATTGCATTGATTGTATTCCTTCTCTGTTGTCGGTGGTTGTCCCCTCTCGATAGACGTTGTACCGACGCTGTGATCATTGACACTGATGAAGACCCAATGATATCTTTAGAAGTGCCAGGCAAGCAAAACCCCCTTGTTCATTCCGATACAATCCCACTCTCTCGCTCCT
Source organism: Triticum urartu (assembly GCF_003073215.2). Taxonomy (NCBI): domain Eukaryota; kingdom Viridiplantae; phylum Streptophyta; class Magnoliopsida; order Poales; family Poaceae; genus Triticum; species Triticum urartu. Next base: position 87,915,843 of record NC_053027.1, read on the forward strand.
GCCCTCTTTTACTGCATTAGGACAACAACGATTCAACTGTTACTTGCTGCGGTAGTTGAACCTCTTATCCTCTGCATGACCTGTCATTGCCACAGTAAATAGATGAAACCCACTAGCATGAGTAGGAGTTGTTTGAGCCCTGATGTGCCTACTCATTCATGCTTGTTTGTCATGCTTGCTACTGCTTAGAGTTGAGTCAGGTCTGATTCATCGGGGATGAATTGGAGCAGTGATGAACATGTCCTACTGTGTGAACACGATTTGGTAAAGGTAGCGGTGAGAGGCCATGTAGGAGTACATGGTGGGTTGTCTCATTGAAACTATCCTCAGGAACTGAGTTCTGTGTTTGTGATCCATGAACAACTACTACCACGCATTGGGCCCGAAACCAATGGACCCTCTCGACTTATTAACTGCCCTTGCCCTCTGTCCAGGAGTTGCAACTAGTTTCTGGTGTTTGTAGGATATGTGTTGGCGGCCGTGCGTAGCGCTGACCCTAGGGGTGGGCTATGATGCGGTAGATACACCGTGGCACGGTGTACCGGGTGCCCGTTTGGTGTCCCGGGAACCCTGCACACATCGTTTGGGGCTGTGAGCGAAACTCCGGCCGGATCTCCTCGCGGATGGAACCCGAATAGGCGATAAACCTGGACTAGAGACTTGTGTGGTTAGTCAGGTCGTGGCCGACTCCCTCGCTAGGCTTCCGCTTGAAGGTTGCCGAGATACATGACATGTACATGGTGGTAAGTGGCGAGAGCGTGTGTGAAGAGGTACACCCCTGCAGGGTTATAAATGATCTATTCGAATAGCTGTGTCCGCGGTAAAGGACTTCTGGGTTAGTGCCGCTTTGGGTTCACGACTAGCCATGTCGGCCCGGGTTCTCTGTCATATGGTTGCTAGCGACACTATCATATACGTGAGCCAAATGGCGCAAACGGTCCCGGGCCATGGTAAGGCGACACCTGTGGGAATACCGTGCGTGAGGCTGCAAAGTGATATGAGGTGTTACCGGCTAGATCGATGTGACTTGGAATCGGGGTCCTGACAGCTCTGTGTCCGTCCCAACCCAAACTGGGCGCAAAAATGGGCCACGAATGGGTCCGTGGCGGACAAAACTGGGCGCTCCTCTCGTCCGCTCTCGCCCGCTCCTTCCCTCTCGTGTCCGGCCTGGACCCACCAGGCAGCGACTTGCACTTCCTGCCATACGAGGACTCGAGGTGTAGGCCATAGCGGCAGAGGATTGCGGCGGGCGGCGCGAGAGAAACGCGGTGGCTGCGGCGGCCGGCCGACCGGTGGTGCAGGCCATGGCGGCGGAGGAGCGCAGCGGGCGGCCGGCCATTGGCGGAGGAACACGGCGGCGCGGCGAGCCGGTAGGTCGGTGGTGGAGGCCGTGGCGGGCGGAGGAGCGCGGCGGGAGGAGGAGCGGAGGCGGTCGGAGGCCGCCTCGGGTGGAGGAGCACCGCGGGAGGAGGAGCAGAGGCCGCGGCGGCAGCGACGGCGGACGAGGAACGCGATGGTGCAGGACGGCCACGACCACGCCCAAGATCTACCTCGCCTTCCAACTCAACTTCGACTCGCAGCTCAAGAAGCAGTAGGTGCTCTTCGCCTTCGGCTCTGCCATTAGCTGAGCACCAGGGCAAGACGTCCAGTACGCGCGGCCGCGGAGGAGCGTGGCCTCGAGGGACGCCGGCAGTCTCGCTTGTCCGCTTTTTGGTCTTGTGCGTTGGGTCTATCCACACGCCGTGCGTGTCCGCCTCACGTCCGCTTAGCGGACGGACAACCCAAAAGGACAAAATGCGGACAAAATCCATGTCCGTTTGGGTCCCTGCGTTGGAGTTGCCCTAACCCGCCTTCGGCAGAGCAATTCCGAGTCGCCTCCGCTGGAGCGTTCGTTGAGCCGTCCTCACACTCCCACCGTTGTGACCCGCCTTTCGCCTCTGAGTCGCCAAGCTCCATCTCCGCCATGGACACGCCATGTTGAGACGGCGTCATTAGAATCACAGACCACCGCTGTTTGTTGCGGCCTTGACTCGCCGTTGCCTCCACGGATTTGCGTCGAGCAGCCGTCTCCTGAAACCTCCTGGCTCCACTGCTTTCGTCGCCATCTGCGACCGCTCTGCTATGAGCCGCCGTTCCACGAGTGCCTCTCCGCCTCGGTTTGTTGCTGCGAGAGTCACCCTGCCTTAGCGCTCCTTTGCGCCGCCTCCCATCGACCCGTCGCTCCGCCTCCGCACAAATCCATGGCCAAGCCACCGCCGCCCTGCATCTGAGCCACCTCGCGCTTAACCCGCCGCGTCACGTTTGATCTGCTGCTTCGAAGATGGACCGGTCGTGCCCTCGCTTTAACCTGCCACTACTTCGACCCGTCGGCGCCTCATTGACCGCTCCATCTACGTTGTCGCGCCATACACCACGTGTTGCGCCGTGAGCCGCCAGCCTCTGTCAAGTCACCGTCGCGCTTCGCCAATCCGCCCGCCTCAGGCCCCGGGCTGGCCCTCTGCCGCGACTCCGAGCCGCTGTGAGCCGCTACCTGCTACTCCGACTCTGCCGCAAATCAACGCGGCCTCGAGCCCAGCCTTGCGCCGCCTCCGTTGTTGAGCCGGCCTACCGAGCTATGTCTCTGACCCGTTGCGGTGACTCGCCTCGCACTGTTTTCACTATGGTCGGCCGCCTCCATCTGACGCTGCCTCGGGCCTCATCTCACACTCGCGACCCTGCGCTAAGTCGCCGGCGTTTCTCCGCTACTGTTGAATTGCCGCGGATTCTTCTGCTACCTCGGGTCACGGGTCAAGGCCATGTACGGTTGCGGTCCTGAAAGCCGTCGTCGATGAGTCGCCTTACCTCAATGAGCCGGCCAGGTGTTTCTGACCCGCCGATGTGGCCTTACCCGGCCTTCAGAGCCGCTCAAATCGCCAGCTCTGCCCTGTCTATGCCAAGTCACTGGAGCAAGCTTTAAACTGCCACTTCTCCCTCCTGAACCAACTCGCTTCGCACCAAACACTTCTTCGCACGGCCGAGTCGCCCCGCCTTGTCGCGCATCTCATCCTTCCGCAAGCCACCACGGCAGAGCCGGCCTCGCCAAATACCTCGCCGGCTTACTCCTGCCGTGAGTCGACGTTACCCACCGTTGCATTGAGCTCCCCTGAGGCCATAAGTCGCCGTCGCCACATCTTCACCATTATGGCTGCACCTCAACGACTTCGAGCTGCATCCATCGCCTAGCAGTGAGCCGCCCCGACCTTGGGCACCTCCTTTGTCGTTCACCTCGTACCACGGTCTCGGGTCAAGTCATCGGCCACGGGCGTAACCCGCCTCACTGGGGCCTCAGTCGCCTTTCTGCTTGCCTCCGTGGACCTGCCGTGGAGCGCCCCGCATCGAACCGGCCTCCGAGCCGCTCCGACACCATTTGCGGCATCTCCGGCCGGGCCGCGAGTCGTCTTCGTCAAAGTGGTCAGGCTGCCTCTCCACCGGGCTCCAAACCGCCGCCATGCCACGCCGTGTTGTGCCCCGGCCTCTTGAGCCACCGGGCCGCCTTGCGCGTTGCCCATCCTTTGACTCCGCTGCGCCGGGCTGCCTCGCGCGCTGCCGCATCCCAAACCGTCTCTGGCCGGTGCCATAAGGCCAACTCCACCCGCGCGACCCCATCCTGTCCGCGCACGTCCGTTTGGGGTAAAATGGACGAATAGCGTGGCCCAGCGCGCGGCCTCAAATGGACAAATGTCTGGATTCCGTCCGTTTTCGGCTCATCCCCGGCCCAAACTTGCGCTCGGTTTGGGGTGAAACGGACGCGCACGGACGGCCTGGAAGCATGCCCTTGTCCCCCCCGTGGCCCGCCTGCCGGGGACACTAGCAGTCCCTCTGCTCCCAATGCTTCCACCCTCTCTCTCCCGCCCAGCGCCGCCGCCAGCGCCGCCGCTATTCTCCGACCGCCTCCTCACCGCACAGCCCCCGACCATCCCTACCAAACCACGTCTCGACATGGCCGCCACCACGCCCACGCTTTGGCCGTAGTTTTGGCCGTCGATCGGAGGTTTGGCCGTCGCCGTCTTTGCCGGTCGCAGAGGGGACACGACCGCCGGCGACGTACCACGGTGGCCTCGGCAGCTTCCGACGAGAGCTCCAGAGCGGCCAGTAGCCGGCCGGCAACCACCCCTACTGCGTCGAGGTGATCATCGCGGCCTCTTCGCCACCACGACTGCGAGGTGTTTGGCATTTTGCCCCCAAAGGTATGGACAGTGGAAACAAGTTTTCTTCCATCACTTCCTTTGTTCATCGGACGATTCGACGTCGGATGATGAAGATCTTGTGGTGGCTGCACTGGTCGTTCACGACCACATTCAATGGCAGCTTCCTCGGTACAGGGGGTCAGTCTCTGGCCGTGCTCCCAACCTGAACCGCAACAGGGAGAGAGGCCACGCCCTGCTCTATGCCGATTATTTTGCCAACACCCCGCTCTTCAAGCCGGATAAATTCCGTCACCGTTTTCGAATGGCAAGGCATGTGTTCAATCGTATCCGAGAGGGAGTGGTTGCTCATGACCAATACTTCGAGTGCAAGACGGATGCTTTTGGCAAGCTTGGATTCTCCTCTTACCAGAAATGCACCGCGGCCATCCGCATGCTTGCATATGGAATTCCAGGCGATCTGGTGGATGAGTATGTGCGTATGAGTGAGACAACATGTCTGATGTCAATCTACAAGTTTTGCCAGGATGTGATCGAGGTGTTTGGCCCAGAGTACTTGAGGCAGCCAACTGCCGCTGATACAGAGAGATTGTTGGCGACCAACGCAGCTAGAGGCTTTCCAGGCATGCTTGGCAGCATAGATTGTATGCACTAGGAGTGGAAGAACTGTCCATTTGCTTGCCAGGGCCAGTACAAGGGGCATGTCAAAGGGTGCACTGTCATATTAGAAGCGGTGGCATCGCAGGATCTTTGGATATGTCATTCTTTCTTCGGCATGGCAGGTTCTCACAATGATATCAACGTGCTACAGCGAGGCTTGCAGAAGGCCACTCCCCACCTGTCAACTTTGAGATCAACGACCACCAGTACAACAAGGGATACTATCTAGCAGATGGTATATATCCTCAGTGGTCAACTTTTGTGAAGACAATCTCGAAACCCCAAAGTGAGAAGAGAAAGAGATTTGCCCAAATGCAAGAGAGTGTTAGAAAGGATGTGGAACGTGCTTTTGGTGTGCTTCAATCCCGGTGGGGTATCGTTCGAAACCCCGCACTGTCATGGGATGAAAGGAAGCTTTGGGAGGTGATGACTGCTTGTGTGATCATGCACAACATGATCGTCGAGGACGAGCGTGATGAGAGTATCTTCAACCAAGGATTTGATTATCAAGGTGAAAATATTGAGCCCCTGCACCAAGACCCGGCCACATTTGAACAGTTTGCCCAATTCCACCGTGAGATGCGTGATTGGCACACTCATTTGAATCTTCAAAATGACTTGGTTGAGCACGTGTGGGATCACATTGGCAACCAATAGATGTATTGGTCCATTTTATGTTCACTCAAGACAATTTTGATTTGGTTGTAAAACTATTTTATTAAAGACAATTTCAATTGGGTTGTAAAACTATTTTAATTTTCAGACAAATTTGGGTTGTAAAACTAGTTTTGATGAAAATATGGGCATTTTTGGCCCTGACGGACAGGATGGGGCAAAGGGATGGGGCCGCACGCTGGGCGCACGACCACCGCATCCCAGGACACGCCCGGACACGACCTCGTTGCCCTACCCAAACGTACAGAATCCAGACAAAACAGACGTCCGTTTGGGGTCGTGCGGTGGAGTTGGCCTAACCAGGAGCCGCCTACATACTGGCTGTTGATCCGTCGCACACATCCAGCGCCTGCGAATCACCCCTACCGACGGGTCGCTAAACTCACTACTGCTTCAAGGCCGGTTCACCCATAGTTGAATCTGTTGGAGTATAATGTCCGGCTCTCTCTCTAAGATCGGTTTTTTGGTTGCATTGGCTAGAGCATGCACTTCTACATGGTATCAAAGTCAAGAGGTCTTGAGTTCAAGACCCGGCTGGCGCAATTAAATTGTAGCCCACTTTCGGTCCACGTTTAGGTCTGAGGGAGCCACACGTGAGGGGGAGTGTTGACGTATAATGTGTTGCCTAGTCTCTTCCTTAGATCGGTCTGATGGATGAACTGGTTAGGTGCATAAACTTACAACCAATAGGTTCATGGTTCAAAACCCAATAAACACAATAAATAATTGCGGCCTGCCCCTGCTTCCGCTGCCCACATTATATAGCTCCAAACGAACATAGACGTGAGGGGGAGTGTTGGAGTATAATGTCCGGCCCTCTCTCTAAGATCGGTCTTTTGGTTGCATTGGCTAGAGCATGCACTTCTACAGAATCGCCGTCGCATTGTCCTACAGATCTTGATTAAAAACAAACATGCGGGGGCCAGTAAATCAGTAAAGAGAAAGCATGCACTCACATCATCAATGTGGCATACGCATGCACATCCAGAGAGATGGATGGGACAGAGCACCTGTGTGCATGCAGATAAGGTGGGGGAGGAGAACGTGGGCACAAGGACACAACGGCTCTAATATCGCAACTACGCGACGTTTCTTCTATAGCAACTAGATGACGCCCCGCGCGTTGCTGCGGGATTTTGTCGTGGACTTTGAAGTAACATTCGTGTATCAAAGAATAAAATAATTTATCAATAATTGGGTAGCGTTCACAAATAGGTAATTATTTAAAAAATTGGTGGTATAAATATGCACTGCATGAAAAACTATTAGCAGGCTGTAGCATGAATCATATTCCTAGCATGAACTATTTGTTGTTGTTTACAGATTTTCCTTCTTCAGTTACCGCAAGATGGATATATGGTGTCCCGCTCTTTTCACACTCGATGTATCCAATGGAAGAGAATAGATGACCAACAGATTGGGTTCGCAGTGTGTTCAGGCGCAGACTCACGTTTGAGAGCCATAAACTTCAGTTCTTTTGTGATCTTCATCTTTGCGATAGCATCTGTGTATCTCTTAAGCTTCTCCTATTGAAACGGCAAAAGAACATGCCACAATATTGTTTGAATATGGTGGCGTCCTGGGGAAGATATGTGTATATTGTCAATGAGGGTAAAAAGTGAAATGAATATAATATAAGAAACCAATTTTCAGTAGGCATGCCTGTTGCATTAATTGCCCATTCGTACTTGACGTTCTAGGGTCATTTTGCTACATAGTGTTGCTTAGTGATAGTACTTACAAATTGTTTGTCGGAACACCAAACCTCCTGAAATTGATTGGTTATGCTTAGTCACAGTAATGCTAACGTCTTTGTACTTTGTAACTTTATCTCTACATACAATGTGAAATATTCTATAAATTAAATAGTGTATATATGCTTCCAGGTATATAATCAAGGAACCAGTTGAGGTGCCAACATGCTTTTCATTTTTTCTTCTCTTCAATAAAATCTAGTGGCTGAACTAAAAGTTCACTTGTCCAAATCCTCAAATGCTACACTACTGTTTCTACCATATGTTAGCACTATTGCGGCCATGTCAAGGACACACCTGCATCATGTCATCTTAAAGTTTTAGGAAATGTATAATTCACTTTTGGTATTATTAAATATTAATCTTATATAGTTCAATGTCCGAAGAGACGTATGTCCAGAGAAGTTGTTATATGGTGCCAGTTCTACATGAGGTTTAAGAGGGCCACCCAGGAGGGGGGCCACTGAAACTAAATAAGGGAGAAAATACGGATGAAAACAATAGAAGGTATTCTAAATAATTAATTTAAGAGATGAGAGATTGCGTACCAAGGTGAGTAGCAAGAGATCTGTGAATCAATGAAGCGAGTGCGAGCAACAACAAACTTTTCTGGATCATCAAACTGAAGAAAGAAAGTTTAAGCATGATAGCAGATCCATATCTGCATAAACCATGAGTACTTATTTTTTATGGATGAATACCTCTTGTCATAATATGATACAATACTCACAGATTCATGGATAGCAACCCCAAGTGATGGATTATATGAAACATTAACCTAGCGAAGTAACACTTGAAAGCATAATCTTTTTTTACCCAAAGGGCATAACATTCGAGTGTGTTTGTACAATGGAATGCGAAAAATATCTTCTGATGTTTCCTTGCTTACTTCCTACCATGTATTTGATTTGTTGTCTATACTCCATAGATCTTCTCTAAGGAACACATACCAAGACGTGTATAATGGGTAAATAAAGCACAATCTTTGTCGGTCAAACTAAATGAAATATAACATTCAATATGACTAAATGTATATGGCCAAAGCCAACAAATCTGCATATGGCTAACTGTTCATTGGCTGGACTACTGAAGCAATGAGCTTTTCTAAAGAGGAGAGCCTGCATAACAATGGAGTAGCAAGAGACCTGTCAGATCGAGCACCTTTGGTTCCGATGCACAAGCTGTAAGATTCAAAAGCATAGTCTCGGTGATAGGAAAAATTCGGGGTGACTGAGAATATGGAGCATCACCTACCAGAGTGGAGGACGCCAGGCCGGTTTCGAGAGTAGGACGCGAAGAGATGATGGCAGTGCAGGCATCCTTTTAAACACGAAGGCATCCACTGCCCCCGGTGATTGGGGGGGGGGGGGAGGAAATGAGAGGCGATAAATACTGCGGTTTTTTGTGCATTTGTGGCTGCCGTTTCAAGGGGGCGAGTGGAAGAGAGCGCGGCGGCTGCGGACAGAAGAGAGAGCGGCGGCGGTGAGCGGAAGAGAAGACGAAGGTTGGGCGTCGTATTGTGATTAGTTTTTTTTAGAAGATATGTCAGTTTTACATGGGCCAGAACAAACGACCAACTAAGCCAGCCACGGCCTGATTTTTACATGGGCTAGCATCAAGCTAGCTACTCCTTCCGTTCCGAATTACTTGTCTTAGATTTGTATACGGATGTATCTAGCACTAAAATGAGTCTAGATACATCAGTATCTAGACAAATTCAAGACAAGTAATTTAGAACGGAGGGAGTAGATGGGCACGTCTATTCCAGTTAAAAAAGTCTAGATGGCACGTCGTGAGGTGCAGTTGCAACTTGGGCTGCGGATTATACCGTGCACACGCGCTATGGAAGAGCGTGGGACGGGAGCGGTCCCTGGTCCGTTCTGCATGCTGGTAACGGCAAGATGACATGTCATCATGCATGTTAAGAATTAGACTCATGTGAATGTTGATGTGGCATGAAGCTGACGTGGACAATGTGCATGTGGAGAGAATAGGGAGAAGTGGGGAGCAACTTCTTAAGAATGGTAGATACAAGAGTAAGGCAGTCTGATTTTTGTTGTTCCCCCACCTTCCTTGGTAGGCGGGCTGAGCAAAAAGGGTACTAGTGCTCCAACTGCTAGTCTAAGTCATTTGACCAGTCTAAGCGAACATCAGGTGCTATCCTCTTTATATATTTTATCAGCACATATTATTCGAGAACAGTTACTCTGGTCTGTGATTTTTTTTGCAGGACCATATTTCATTACAAAGGTGTCGCAAGGGGGCGTGCGCCAATATTATTTTTGCACTAGCGCTTGTATGTGCCATGTTGCCGGATGGATACGTGCGCAAGTCGCCACCCCCGCTACATCAACACACACAGTTGACTTGTCATCCACACTCACGACCGACTCGCCCGCGTCCGTGCCATTTCCAACGTCGCGACCGACTCTCTCGCCCGTCCGCGTCGGCTTACAACGCCGCGACCGGTTCATCTGTCTGTTCCCGCGGCTGACTTGGCCGTGATTGATTTCAGCTTCACCGTCATGATCATCAACTCCACGGTGGATGACTATTGGCCTAACATCTCAGGTGAAATCCATCCAGTATTTTTTATTACATATTGCTTTCTTTAAAAAAGAGCAATTACTCTGGCTTGCAAGTTCTCCAATGCAGGACAAGTTATCTACTGTGAAAGAGACTATTGTATCATTGAGCTGTTGAAAGACTTATACGGGTTTATATCACGGTCAAATATGGAGAGTCTCAAGCTAATTCCTCGAGTAGTCTTAAGACTCATGGGCTATGATGACATGATTCAGTAAATGTTGCCGGTTTGAGCAGATTCAAGAACTCCGGGTCATTGGAGGGAAGATAACCCGGTCCCGGAGGCTACCGCCATATTGGTGAAAATTTAAAGGCCATCGGAAAATTTCCGACTTAAAAAGAAGGATTCCGGTTTAAAAACCGGCTCAAGGGAAAGTTGTCTCCCACAAAGCTTTGAAGCTCTCAATACCCGGTTTAAGAATTTCCAGTTCAAAAAGAATTAATCTCTCGCAAGTTCGAGTTCTCAGAAAAATTAAAGGGACCAAAGAGAGTCTGTTGCAAAAGCACAACTCAAACATATGTGCCCATTGAGCACAACTTAAAAATATTGCTTGGGGGCTCTTTGTTCTAAAGGACAAGAGTTTTTATGACCCTTGTAATAGGCTTAAAAGCCAGGCTTGGAAGCCAGGTGTATTCACCTAAAACCCTAGATTATCCTGCCTTTTTAAGTCTGCCACTCCACCCAGGTAATCCTGGAATGACCCGCCGTACTTTTGACAAGTCAATCTTATACAGACCCTGAACTTGTCAAAGTTAAAACGACGATTGGTTGTGTGAGGTCCGGCTTATAAGGTTTAAAAGGTTTAACTCCGCGGTTGTGCGGCCCATGAAAGAACTTGAGATTTAGGCTTGGCGGCCTATGAAAGCCTTGTTTTTCTGATATATTCTTTCTATTTGAACATTTTTTGGGTTCATCTTTGTACCATATTGACATATGGTTTTCACAATTCAGGCCATGTAGCCTTAACAATATGAGTCATAATTAAGCATATTGGGTAAATAACCCGCCCTGATAGTAGACTATAAGTTGCCAGGATATCTTTGCCTTGAGCAATCAAAATCATGATATTGCATGCCTACAGGTCAATACCCGCAATGGATTATATTATTCAAATCTTGAATAGCCAACATGGCTGAATTTTTATTATGGTTATCAATAACCAGTATTATGATTGAGGTTTTCAAAGCCGCTTTAGCACAATGGCTATTATTTTATCAATGGATATGATTTATTCTACAATGGAAGGAATAGTCCCGAGTCGCTGCAGGCTTACGAGCCGGCACTTGGGGGCTACATTATTCAAGTTGAGATCACATCAAATATGCAAGTCCCATGTCACCGCCAGCATGCACCATGGCACTTGGGGGATAATGCAAGGTCATTTTTACTTGCCTTATTGAAGATCCGACTCATCACATCGTAATGAGCCGGCCCTAAGGGGCTACCAATTGCTCCTGTCAAAAATTCAAGGTACACAAGCCTTAATCCATTATATTGAAAGGTCTACTACACAGTTGGTAGAGTACAAAGATTTTAACCTTATGGACGTGGGTTCAAGCCCCATGGTGAGGGTTACATCATATGACATTATTTTCAATGAAGTATATATAAGGTCCCAACTTAGTATTATCTTACTAAGCTGGCCCTTGGGGGCTACACATTGCTGCTTGAATCTACATGATCATACATACAAAGTCCCTATTCATTATTGCATAATGACCCGGCCCTTGGGGGCTACACTGGTGAAAGTTTTTATGAGCATAAGGCAATTTCAAGTCCCAGGTTGCTGCAAGCATGACAACCCGACACTTGGGGGCGACATATGTGGAATACTCAGTTCTGACTAGTGATTGAGATGAATAACATGGAATTCTTCAAAGTGGTAATATTTGTATTGAAGCAAGACTTAAGTCATCACTTTGCTCTACTCAAGACTTGGGGGCTACATGTAATATGGATATGAGGGAGAGAAATCTTCAAAATTCTCAGTTTTGACCCGACGTCAGCAACAATTATGACTCGGCATCATCTATTTATAACCCGGCAATTTTGGCAATGATAAACTGGCAAGTTTTACATCTTCAAGCTGGCTGAAGAATCAGATGAGTATTTCAAGGACCAATATTTTTTAAGCATTGGAAGCTGAGTCAAATGAATTATTCTTCACAAATTTTCTCTGTGAGAAACCAACGTCATCAAATTGATTATGAAGCTGGCCTGTTAACCCGGATTTTCTAGAGGAAGGAAATGATAAGGAATTAAGGATGATCAGGTGCCGGCTTACAAGAATATTCAACCCGGAGCATAAACCTGTCAAATTTGTTCTTGAGTTATTTTGCAGGATCAGTTTAGCATGCATAAATCCAAATTTGTAGCGATCCGACCTCATGCAGTCAAATCTCTGTGTATAAGTGTCATCCCTGGATTGGTAATGCTGACACACACTGTACTTGAAGGATTTATAACAGAGTTGCAATCACACACTTATTACATCAAATGTCTCAAAAGAGAACTTATTACAATAAATATGGCTTAAGGCCATCTAAATAAGATAACAGCGGAAGACTTGGAAGATAAAGTGAGTCCATCAACTCCAACGGCATAGCTGAGTGCACGACAACGACCTAGCGCACCTTACTCTTCGTCTGAAAAGTCTGCAACATGATACATTGCAGCCCGAAACGGATCAGCACATGGAGTATGCTGGCAATGTAACACAGTAGAGTAATGAACAAAATAAATGCTATCACTACATGCATATATGGCTGGTGGAGGCTCTATGGTTATAATGTTCTGCGAAAAGCCAATTTTTCCCTACAACAAAGGAATATATTTTATTTAACTATCATGGTAGTTGATAAACATTGAGAATGGTAAATCCCCATCTCAATCCCAATTAAAAAGTAATTAACAACCCAACAGATTATTTAAGAGTGATGAGATCAACATGATAATTCAAGAACCAGATACTAAAGATTGTCCATAACCGGGGACACGGCTAACGATGATTAGTTTGTACACTCTGCAGAGGTTTGCGCACTTTTCCCCACAAGACTCGATCTCCTCTGGTGGATTTCTCGCACTACATGGTGTTTGAGAAATGGATGACCAAGACACGGTCTTTCAGAAACACTAACTCTTTACTCTGGGTGGACAATTACACCTACTTTCCCCTACATCTGCTAGCCCACTGTGACGCCCCCGATTCAATCATACACTAATCATACACGCAAACATGTACGATCAAGATCAGGGACTCATGGGAAGATATCACAACACAACTCTACAAATAAAATAAGTCATACAAGCATCATATTACAAGTCAGGGGCCTCGAGGGCTCGAATACAAGAGCTCGATCATAGACAAGTCAGCGGAAGCAACAATATCTGAGTACAGACATAAGTTAAACAAGTTGCCATAAGATGTCTAGCACAAACTGGGATACAGATCGAAAGAGGCGCAGCCCTCCTACCTCGGATCCTCCTAAACTACTCCTGGTCATCGTCAGCGGCCTGCACGTAGTAGTAGGCCCCTCCAGAGTAGTAGGAGTCATCGTCGACGGTGGCGTCTGGCTCCTGGACTCCATCGGCTAGTCGCAGCAATCGGGTATAGGAAGGGGGAAAAGGGGAGCAAAGCAACCATGAGTACTCATCCAAAGTACTCGCAAGCAAGGAGCTACACTACATATGTATGCATTGGTATCAAATGGAAAAGGGGTATCATATGTGGACTGAACTGCAGAATGCCAGAATAAGAGGGGGATAGCTAGTCCTGTCGAAGACTACGCTTCTGGACTCCTCCATCTTGCAGCATGTAGAAGAGAGTAGAAGGTAAGTTCACCAAGTAGCATTGTGTAGCATAATCCTACCCGGCAATCCTCTCCTCGTCGCCCTGTTAGAGAGTGATCACCGAGTTGTATCTGGCACTTGGAAGGGTGTGTTTTATTAAGTAACTGGTTCTAGTTGTCATAAGGTCAAGGTACAACTCCAAGTCGTCCTGTTACCGAAGATCATGGCTATTCGAATAGATTAACTTCCCTGCAGGGGTGCACCACATTTCCCAACACGCTCGATCCCCTTTGTCCGGACACACTTTTCTGGGTCATGCCCGGCCTCGAAAGATCAACACGTCGCAGTCCCACCTAGGCACAACAGAGAGGTCAGCACGTCGGTCTAAATCCTATGGCGCAGGGGTCTGGGCCCATCGCCCATTGCACACCTACACGTTGCATACGCGGCCGGTGAGCAGACCTAGCCTCCCTTATACAAGAGCAGGCATTCCAGTCCAACCCGGCGCACGCCGCTCAGTCGCTGACGTCAAGAAGGCTTCGGCTGATACCACGACGTCGAGTGCCCATAACTGTTCCCGCGTAGTTGGTTAGTGCGTATAGGCCAGTGGCCAGACTTAGATCAAATACCAAGATCTCGTTAAGCGTGTTATTTTGAAATAACCACGGACGCCGACCAGGGCCAGGCCCACCTCTCTCCTAGGTGGTCTCAACCTTCCCTGTCGCTCCGCCACAGTGTAACAGTCGGGGGCCTTCGGGAACCCAGGCCCACCTCTACCGGGATGGAGCCACCCGCCCCTTCAGCCCCCAAGATCGGAATCACTTGCGGGTACTCAACGAGCCGATCCAACTTTAGTCACCACCTGTATAGTATGTATATATGTAAGTATATACCCGTGATCACCTCCCGAGTGATCACAGCCCGATAGTATAGCATGGCAGATGGACTAGAATGTAGGGCCACTGATGAAGTACTAGCAACCTATACTAAGCATGTAGGATTGCATGTAAGGTATCAACAGTTGTAGCAACAATGACAGGCTATGCAACAGAATAGGATTAACGGAAAGCAGTAACATGCTACACTACTCTAATGCAAGCAGTAGAGAGAGAATAGGCGATATCTAGTGATCAAGGGGGGGGGGGCTTGCCTGGTTGCTCTGGCAAGAAGGAGGGGTCATCAACACCGTAGTCGTACTGGGTAGCAGCGGCGGCGTCAGTCTCAAAGTCTATCAGAGAGAAGAGGGGGAAGAAACAATGAATACAATGCAAACAGATGCATATCGATGCATGACATGACAAGTAGCGGTGCTAGGGGTGCCCTAATGCGGTATGAGGTGATACTGGTGAAGGGGGGAAACATCCAGGAAAATATCCCCGGTGTTTCGCGTTTCCGGACAAATGAATCGGAGGGGGAAAGTTACGTGTTCGCTATGCTAGGGATGCGTGGCGGACGAACGGGCTGCGTATCCGGATTCGTCTCGTCGTTCTGAGCAACTTTAATCTATATCTATCTATCTATCTATATCTATCTATCTATCTATCTATCTATCTATACCTATACTAATTACAGACTCCCAAAAAATTCCCATGTTAATTAGATTTTATGGGCCGTTAATCTGGTGATACTAATTATAGACTCCCAAGAAATTCCCATGTTAATTAGATTTTATGGGCCGTTAATCTGGTGGGACCGAATTATAACGGTGTAGATTAATTATAATACCCTTGGCAAAAAAAGCACTCCAAAGGCCCACATATTGCTTTCACCGTCATATGAATAGAAGTAAAAACCTCTTAACTCAACTTATCCACGACTGCACGTCTAATTTGAAAGAGAAACTGCTAACTCAATCTATCTATAACTAACCCCTCAAAAAAAATAACTCCACGACCTATCTATAACTCCACGGCCTCTTCCAATCTTTTACGGATGGAAATTGCTTCTCTCTCTTCTGCCATGGAGTCCATCGTGCTCCCATAGGATTTCTATCGTCTCTATCAAGCTGAAGCAAGCAGGTTGGGGTATGGATTCGGTGTGCCCAAAGATCTTATTCCATCGGAAAACTGTTTTTCTCATCTCGATCAAGTTCTTCCTACCATAATAATTGCAGGTCGTCTCTCTCAAGCGGAAGTAAGTAGGTTGGGGCATGGATCAGGTGCGCCCAAAGATCTTATGCCATCCAAACTGTTTTGCTATGTAGGCGTACAAGGTACAACCAAACACACCTCCTCCGCAAGCTCGATAATATAAGCCAGTTTGCTTGCTGATTACCAATGTTGCAGGGCTCAGTATCAAATATTAATCCAATGTTGGAGCATGCCCAACCTCGACGATACAGCCAGGTGCTGCTTTCGGCATACAAGGCTAGCTTGATTACTTTCCAGCCGATTGGTGTTGAGAGGAGACGAAAATATATGGCTTAATTCGTGCATGTACAGAAGTGTAGGTTATTGGATCGATTCCACGGGAAGACACATGTATATGCAGCTAATCCCTTCGTTCCGCTCAGTAAAGTACATGCACAAGAGGTCACAATTTTTTTTGCCATGGAGTCGGATGTGTTTGGTTCGGTCAAACCAGCCTGTACGTGTGCGTAGTCTACAAGTACAACGAGGGAGAAATCAGTTGTGTATCTTTGGTTACCACTTGAAGGAGTTGTCGACAAAGGCCATGCAGACGATACAGCCAGGTGCTGCGTCCCGGCGATATAGATGTACAAGGCTAGCTCGATTACTTCGCAGCCGATTGGTGTTGGGACGAGACGAAAATATATGGCCGAATTCATGCATGTACAGAAGCACAGGCTGCTAGATCGATTCCATGGGGAGATACATCTATATGAAGTTAATCCCTTTGATCAGCTCAGTAAAGTACACGCACTAGAGGTCACAATACTATTTGCCATAGAGTGGGGCGTTCCAGGTTCAGTCAAACCAGTCTGTATGTGTATGTACTCTACAAGTACAACCAGAGAGAACTCAGATTTGTATCTTTGGTTACCACTTGAACGAGTTGTCGACAAATTAAGGCCATGCAAAAAAGAAAGAGTTGAAAGGCATATGTATATGTATTGTGTCCAGACTCCATCTTAATCAATCACGTTTTAGTTATCCCTAGGATAAAGCTGTATATGCCTATTATTTACGGGTTCATGTAGCCTGCATCTATGACTGATTTTATTCCTGAAGGTTTTTGCATGCTATATGCACAGTGATTAGATTTTGAAATTTCAAAGTTTATTTTGATCAGTGTCAGAATAAATGGTACCTCGACCATGGAGTGCTCCGGCAACCAGAGGTTTGTTATATTGCACCGGTATTTTGATATTTTTTACTGAAAGAAATGTTTGCATTATTTTTTCTGATTTCTTTGCTGATAGACTGGAGCTATATTTGCTTTTGGACTGAAGTGCATGCATATACATCATCTGAAATAGTTTTAATTATTTGCTTTTGCCTTCTATATGCATGTAAAATGCACGGCTTTTGGGTAATGTTTCGTAGGGATGCATTGACTAATTGCCGCTTGATTAGGAGATGGTTATAAACTCAATTATGTGTTGATATGTTTTTGTTAGTACCACTATTAGTTTTTGAATGGGGAAACTTAGTTTTGTTTTCATGGCCCTAGCTCACACATAGTTCCTTAAGCAGAGCTTGGTTTCCTCCTTCCTTTTGATCTTACATCACATGAATCATGTCAATAAATTCTTATGCCTTTCTTAATTTCATGGGGGATAATATAATTGATATTATTGTAAGGTGGATTTTACCAATTTCGCTAGTTAGAGATGATACGCACGAACATGTTACCATTGCAGGCTCCTCTTCTGCGTAGCAAACTTGATGTAGCACTGTAATTATGAGATAATAAGATTCTCAACGTACTTCTACTCCTGTGTGCCCCAGTAAGATTTCTTTAATCAAAGATAACAATTAGAAAATCACATTGGTTGTATTTCCTTAGTTATCTCAGATGTGAGTGAGGAGCTCATCTAACATATGCCAGTATTTTCATTTAGGTAGCACACTAATTTTCTATTAAAGGCATCGTGTTGTATGGCTACTGATTCTGAGATTTCTAAATACCTCCCTTTCTTCTTGGCTCGATGGAACCTTTTCCACAACTAAACATAATTTCTTTATGCAGTTTTGAAGGCACTATTGTGATGTTTCTTTTACATTGTTAACGTACAATACGATATTATTTCACTTTCATCCTCGAATGATTTACTATAGTTTCTAGGGAGTCCATCTGTTCATTGTGTTTATAGGGTTTGTCAATCATGTAAATCGTTTTGCCTTCTTCTGGCCGGCTGAAATTTGCCTTATTTTTTATGCTATGAAAGTTCAGCACACTGCTAGATGTTTGATCATCATCATCATAGCGACAAAAGTCCAATTAGTTACCACGGGCTTAAAAAATATCATATTTTAAGTAGATTATTTATAAACATTTTCGTCATGCATAGTCACCATTAACAATAGTTTAATTTCAAACAATAAAACAATAGTTTAATTTGATGATTGATATTAAAAAATGTTGAAAAACAATTATATAGTTATGATATTACAAAACTATTCTTCGGGAAAATTTTACAATACACTTGGCCATTTTGAAAAAAGATATATAAACAGTTGATGCTTTGGACAAGTTTACAAGCACGTTTTATATGTGCCAACCATTAATTACAAGATGCTGCATAGAAACTCTATTGTTCTAAAGTTTATAAGACTAAAAATTGCATTATATATCATTCAAGATATATTAACATACATGCCAAATATTTGGGGAAATGGAAAAAAATTGCTTAACAGTCAGGAATTTGTGTTGTTTAAGCATATTTTAAATAGTTACATGTATAAAAGGTCGCACCATACGCATAAGAAAATCAGAAGTGTATTAGGCGGTTCTACATCGTTCCCAAATGAGACCAACAAACATATGATTAGGGTAATTTTTCACGCATGATTTGTCTTCATTTAGTAACTTTATTAAATAATGTGATACTATGTTATCAAAAAAAATTTAGCAGTGGCATTAGATGATGATTCCATCTAACATATATGCATACATTCTATGTAATTATATGTGTTTCTGAAGGTATATCCTTCACAAAAATGAGCAGTATAGTGGTTTATTTCAGAAAATGAGAACTTTTTTCATAATATAGATTGAAAGAAAAAAAATTACATAACTGCCCCATGCGTATGAATGGGACTCCCTAGAAATTACCACATTAATCAGATAATTAGAGTCGTTCATCCGATGGGACTGAGTTATTACGGTGTAGATGGTAAGAGAATTCTTTTCCTATACTGGCTCGATATTCTAGAGTTGAAACCGCCCTAACTCATCACGCTTTAGACTATGTTTTCCAGATATTTTTTAATTAGTCACTTAAGGTTAATTATGCAGTTGTCACCTAAGAAAATAATAAAGAGGCAAATAAATTGTGTATACTATAAATATTGGCAGTTCTTTTTTTACAGAACTTGCAAGTCCTTTTTGCATTAGGGAAACTACTTTTGAGTTCTTTTTACTAAATGAAGCAGCAGCTAGCACACTAAGATAAACCACTTGCTCTTCCTTTACCAAAGTCGAACTGGTAAAAAGGCAACAACCTGTTTTTTGATAAATCTCAAAGTTCAAGTAAAATCAATCAGATTTTTTCTTCAAAAAGGATTTTGTAGCCCTGGCGACTGCATTGATTGACGAACATGTCCACTTTAACGTGATAGGTCAAATACATGAATGACATATTCTTAATTACATACTTAATAAATTCTTATGATCAATGGAAAATAAAAATGATAAAAGATATGTCAATCCATCTAATCCAGTTATTTTTTGCATTACTATGCTATGATGGCTAACATAAATTGGCATTAGGGGAGAGTTAATTAAGTACCAATCACTATTTAATACAGTTCTGCGAACTATTTGAACAACAAAAACATAATTATTCAATAGTTATTTAGATCAAATGGTTGAACTATATTTGTGGTAAACATGTTCAAAAAAGGCAAAAGGGCATTTCAACATGATACATGGAAAGTACCAAGAATATTAAAATTATTAAACCACTAGCCCGTGCAAGTGCACTTGTTCACGACTAGTGTACAAAGTTTTTGCAACCGAACTACGGTTTATTTTATATTGATTTTAAAAGATTTAAATCAATTTTAGCATTTATTTAATTAATTTAATTCAACATTATCCAAAACAGTGCACGCTGACGTCAGCATGACGTCAGCAGTCAACAGGGTTGACTGGTCAACCTGACTAGTGGGTCCCACTGGTCAGTGACACATTTTAATTATCCAATTTTAATTAACCTAATCAGAATTAATTAGGGGTGGGCCCCACTGTCATTGACTATTTAATTAGCTAATTAACTAATTAGGTTAATTAGATAACTAATGTTTAATTAGTTTAATTAGTTGTTTAGTTTAATTAATCAAAATTAATTAGGTTAATTAATTAATTATTTATTTATTTTTATTAATATTTATTTATTTATTTTTATTATATTTTTTAATTCCTTTTTTTAAACGTTCTCAGGGGCTGGGCCCCTCATGTCATGGGCCCGTAGGCCAAACGGGCACAGGCAAACGGGTACTAGCCCGCGAGTACAGCGGGGCGAGGCTGGCGGGGCTCTGCCCGAGTGATGTCTACTACACAATCTTCTTATTGTAGACGTTGTTGGGCCTCCACTTGCAGAGGTTTGTAGGACAGTAGCAAATTTCCCTCAAGTGGATGACCTAAGGTTTATCAATCCGTGGGAGGCGTAGGATGAAGATGGTCTCTCTCAAGCAACCCTGCAACCAAATAACAAAGAGTCTCTTGTGTCCCCAACACACCCAATACAATGGTAAATTGTATAGGTGCACTAGTTCGGCGAAGAGATGGTGATACAAGTGGTAAAGGTTTTTGTAATCTGAAAATATAAAAACAGCAAGGTAACTAATGATAAAAGTGAGCACAAACGGTATTGCGATGCTTTGAAATAAGGCCTAGGGTTCATACTTTCACTAGTGCAAGTTCTCTCAACAATAATAACATAATTGGATCATATAACTATGCCTCAACATGCAACAAAGAGTCACTCCAAAGCCACTAATAGCGGAGAACAAACGAAGAGATTATTGTAGGGTACAAAACCACCTCAAAGTTATCCTTTCTGATCGATCTATTCAAGAGTCCGTAGTAAAATAACATGAAGCTATTCTTTCCGTTCGATCTATCCTAGAGTTCATACTAGAATAACACCTTAAGACACAAATCAACCAAAACCCTAATGTCACCTAGATACTCCAATGTCATCTCAAGTATCCGTGGGTATGGTTATACGATATGCATCACACAATCTCAGATTCATCTATTCAACCACATAGAAGTACTTCAAAGAGTGCCCCCAAAGTTTCTACCGGAGAGTCAAGACGAAAACGTGTGCCAACCCCTATGCATAGATTTCCAAGGTCATGGAATCCGCAAGTTGATCACCAAAACATACATCAAGTGGATCAATAGAATACCCCATTGTCACCACGGGTATCCCACGCAAGACATACATTAAGTGTTCTCAAATCCTTAAAGACTCAATCCGATAAGATAACTTCAAAGGGAAAACTCAATCCGTTACAAGAGAGTAAAGGGGGAGAAACATCATATGATCCAACTATAATAGCAAAGCTCGCGATACATCAAGATCGTGCCACCTCAAGAACACGAGAGAGAGAGAGAGAGAGATCAAACACATAGCTATTGGTACATACCTTCAGCCCTGGGGGAGAACTACTCCCTCCTCGTCATGGAGAGCACCGGGATGATGAAGATGGCCACCGGAGAGGGATTCCCCCCTCTGGCAGGGTGCCAGAACGGGTCTAGATTGGTTTTCGGTGGCTACGGAGGCTTCTAGCGACGGAACTCCCGATCTATTCTGCTCCCTGAAGTTTTTAGGGTATATGGGTATATATGGGAGGAAGAAGTACGTCGGTGGACCTCCGGGCTGTCCATGAGGCAGGGCTAGGACTCTCCTGGTCCATCTCCGATACTCCGTGGGCTTCTTCTGGTCCAAAAATAAGTTCCGTGAAGTTTCAGGTCAATTGGACTCCGTTTGATTTTCCTTTTCTGCGATACTCTAAAACAAGGAAAAAACAGAAACTGGCACTGGGCTCTGGGTTAATAGGTTAGTCCCAAAAATAATATAAAAGTGTCTAATAAAGCCCATAAACATCCAAAACAGATAATATAATAGCATGAATACTTCATAAATTATAGATACATTGGAGACATATCATCATCCCCAAGCTTAATTCCTGCTCGTCCTCGAGTAGGTAAATGATAAAAGAAATAATTTATGAAGTGTGAATGCTAGCAGGTGCACAAGTTTGATCAATGATAATTTCAACCACCTTTTCTAGCATCATTATATATCATAACAATAGCTCATCTCATAAAGCTTCTCATGATCAAGTAACAATCTATTCACATGTTAAAGTATATATCATAAACTTTCTTGAAAACTAACAAACCGTGTTATCAGTCATCAAACAATTGCAATTCATCTTATTTTTAGGAAGAGTCTATGTCAGAGCTTTGATTTAGCAAACCCCACATACTCAACTATCATGTAGTCTTTCACAATTGCTAACACTCACGCGATATTTATGGGTTCAAAGTTTTAATCAGACACAGAGAAAGATAGGGGCTTATAGATTCGCCTCCCAACCTTTTACCTCAAGGGTAATGTCAACAATAATAGTTCATGATGCCTTACATCCAATTGGATATATATATATATATATATATATATATATATATATATATCAGAATCTTTCCAACACAATGTGCTTGCCAAAGGATAAAATGTAAAAAGGAAAGGTGAAGATCACAATGACTCTTGCATAAGGGCAGAAGATAAAAGTAAAGATAGGCCCTTCGCAGAGGGAAGCAGAGGTTGTCATGCACTTTTATAGTTGGATGCATAAAATCTTAATGCAAAAGAACGGTCACTTTATATTGCCCCCTGTGATAGGGACCTTCACTACAAAAAAAGACACATCCGTGACATTTTGGGCCGAACGAATTTTTTTTCTGTCATACATATGACACTTCTATGATGATAATTGTGACAAAACCCGGTATCATCATAGATGTGGTGGGCTCCTACTTCTATGACAAAAAATCATGACAGAAAATGGGCTTTTCGTCCTGGGCGGGCCGGAGACGCAGCTGCATGACATTCTTTGGGCCGTCCATGACGGGAAAAACTGTGGTAGAAGCGAGGGGGAGGAAAATTTTGGGGAGTTCCCGGTTACGGTGGGAGGTCGGGGGCTGAGCGATGCGCGCTTCTCTCGTACACATACGCGCGTGTGTGTGAGGCGTTGGCTCTAAATGAACCCGAGCGAGGCGTTGGGCTCTAACTAAACCCGAGCGATTGCACTGCAGACTACGCATTACTGAACCCGAGCGATCGATCGATGGCTGTTAACTGAACCCGATCGAGCGATTCCTTCGCTACTGCTGCTAACTGAAGCCGATCGATGCTGCCTCTGGATGAACAGCGAGTGTTGTTGGGGGGTTTGGATGAACAGTTCCCGGTGGGGGTTGGATGAACAGGAACCCGTGGTAGTAGAGGCTATTGCTGCTGGATGAACAGTACCCCGATCGATCAAGCCGCTGGATGAACAGGACCCCGTGGAGGGCTGGATGAACAGGACCACCCCGTGGAGGGCAGGATGAACAGTAGACGGTGGAGGGCAGGATGAACAGTAGCCCGTGGAGGGGTGGTTGAACAGGAGCCCGTGGAGAGGGCTGGTTGAACAGTAGCCGATGGAATAGCGCGCGGTGGAGGCTGGATGAACAGGAGCCCGTGGATGAACAGTCGCAGGTGGAGGCTGGAGGAGGTCGACGGTGGATGAACAGTAGCTCGTGGAGGCTGGAGGGGGTTGACGGTGGAGATGAACAGTATCCCATGGAGTCCTGTTTTGCGGTACGCCACACCCCTCCCGATGAACAGGACCCCCGTTTCGACCGTAGCGCTCCAACACAAGTCCGTTTCATCCGTTTTGCGGTACACCACACCCCTCCCGATCAACAGGATCCCCGTTTCGACCGTAGGAGGTCCTTTTCCTCCGTTTTGCGGTATGCCAGACCCCTCCCGATGAACAGAACCCCATTTTGAACGTGGCCGGTCGAACACAAGGCCGTTTCCTCCGTTCTGCGGTACGCCAGGGCTCGTTTCCATCGCCTGTTCTGTCCAAGCCCTCCCGATGAACACGACGCATTCCATTGCCTCCCCATGAACACGACGCATTCCGTTGCCTCCCAATGAACACGACGCATTCCGTTGCCTCCCCATGAACACGACGACGACATTGTTTCTCCGTTCCGAACCAGCCATGTACACGAGCCCTGGTCGTACGTATGCGCGAGTAGGCATTCTAGACCCCGCCTGTATGTACACATACGTGGCCGTATTTTATTTCTTGCACCCTGGCCGCTGTACGTACGTGTACATGCTACGTGCACGCCTCTACTACGACACATGCGCGCCTCTACATCGACCAGTATATATGTACGTACACGTTCGCGACCAGAATGACAATGCTACGTACGCTTCGACCAGGTGGGTCCCGACTGTCAGGCACTTCCTTGCGTGCGAAGATGTAGCTGGTGGGTCCCAGCAGTCATGGGGGGCAAAATACGGTGGCCCGTCCGGTGGGTCCCCGCTGTCAGGTGGAGGAATAATTATTTTGCATGTAATAAGGAGGCACTTCCTTGCTGCGGCCGTGGACCTAGCTGTCAGCCTCTCCACGTACAGTCCACGTCTGATGGAAGCCGTTCCTTGACCACGTTGACCACGCCGCACCGAGAGCACCAGGGCGGTGGACGACGGCGAGGCCTAGGAAGGGGACGACACGGAGCCGGGGAAGACGCGCTAGTGGATGCCCACGCGTAGAGGAGTACGAGGGTTCACTGGTTCGCTGCGGTGTGAGGCTGCCCTCGCCGCAGAATAACAGGGGGTGTGGGTGAGTAGAGGGATGGCCTGGCCAGCGATGGGAGTAGTAGGGGGCGGTGAGGCCTCCGCCGCATCGTAGCCGGCCACGGGAGGCAGGAGCACGAGGCACGACCCGCGCTGGTTTTGGCGGCTGGAGCAAGAAGACCAGAGGTTGAAGAAGCACTACGGCCATTGGATGGACATCGTACGGTCACTGGAGCTAGAATCGTGCATATTGACTAAGTTGACAAAGCCCTCCGTCCTCGTCAACTTAGTAGGCCCACAAGTCAGCCTCCCACCAAGGTGGGTCCCAGCTAGCAGGGGGGTATTCATTTTTTTGAGCATAATAAGGAGGCACTTCCTTGCGTGCGAAGATATAGCTGGTGGGTCTGAGCTGTCAGCGGCGGTAACATTTTTTCGCGAAATACAGAGGCCCTTTCGGTGGGTCCCTGATGTCAGGTGGAGAAATCATTATTTTGCGCGTAATAAGGAGGCATTTCCTTGCGTGCGGCCATGGACCCAGCTGTCGGCCTCTCCACGTACAGTCCACTTCAGATGCACGTCGGTCGTTGACCATGTTGACCAGGCCGCGCCGAGAGCACCAGGGCGGTGGATGACGGTGAGGCCTAGGAAGGGAACGACATGGAGGCAGGGAAGACTCGGCAGTTGTTTCCCACACGGAGGGGAGTACGACTGTACGAGGGTTTACTTGTTCGTCTGCCATCGCCGGAGAATAACAGCAGGTGTGGGTGAGTAGAGGGATGGCTAGGCCAGCGATGGGAGTACGGTGGGGCGGTGAGGCCTGCGCGGCAGCACAACCGGCCGCGGGGAGGAGGGAGCAGGCAGTCCCGCCGGCGCTTGTTTGAGCGGCTGGAGCAGGAAGAGCAGAGATTGAAGAAGCACGACGGCCATTCGATGGACATCCAACAGTCACTGCTTGTGCGTCAACCTTTTTTTAGGAAAGCCTCAAATCTGTGGAAAACAGCATACAACCCATCTGCCATTATTTCTAATAATTTACAGCGCATTTGCTAATTCTTAAGGTTTTTTTGGAGCCCATATTCTTTTTGTTAGCATTACAGCCCATATTGTGGCCATGGTTAAAAAATTAACGAAATTTTGCATATTTTGGTGCGGTCCGAACTGTTTTTAATCCCAAAATTTCGACTCACTTTCAAACTGATTTAAAAAATAAATGTATATCAATATAAAATCCAACAAATTCTCCATGCATAAAAATTAATGTAATTTAAAATCCCGAAATGAAAAAAAGATATTTTAAACTAATTGCCGGTTTGATGTGTTTTAAAAATGTACAACCCATTTCTCATTACTGATGGGCCATTTTC
This sequence comes from Triticum urartu, assembly GCF_003073215.2. Classification (NCBI taxonomy): domain Eukaryota; kingdom Viridiplantae; phylum Streptophyta; class Magnoliopsida; order Poales; family Poaceae; genus Triticum; species Triticum urartu. The sequence goes on from NC_053027.1 coordinate 87,941,849, forward strand.
TCGGCCAGCCAAATGAAGCTCTCCTCGTCTTGAAAGATTTGCAGCCCAACAGGCCTGACAAAGCGACTTACTTGGCAAATCACAAAAAACTGGGCTGTGGCCGTGGACCCAGCTGTCAGCCTCTCCACGTACAATACTCTTCCGATGGAAGTCGGTCATTGACCACATTGACCACGCCGCGCCGAGAGCACCAAGGCGGTGGACGACGGCGAGTCCTAGGAAGGGGACGACGCGGAGCCGGGGAAGACGCGGCAGTGGATGCCCACGTGGAGAGGAGTACGAGGGTTCACTGGTTCGGCTGCGGCGTGAGGCTGCCATCGCCGCAGAATAACAGGGGGTGTGGGTGAGTAGAGGGATAGCATGGGCCAGCGGTGGGAGTAGTAGGGGGCGATGAGGCCTCCGCGGCATCACAGCCGGCCACGAGAGGCAGGAGCACGCGGCACGACCGGCGCAACTTTGGGCGGCTGGAGCAAGAAGACCAGAGGTTGAAGAAGCACTACGGCCGTTGGATGGACATCGTACGGTCACTGGAGCTAGAATCGTTCATATTGACTAAGTTGACAAAGCCCTCCATCCTCGTCAACTTAGTAGGCCCACAAGTCAGCCTCCCACCATGGTGGGTCCCAGCTAGCAAGGGAGTATTCATTTTTTGTGCGTAATAAGGAGGCACTTCTGGTGGGTCCGAGCTGACAGAGCGGGGGGGGGGGGGGCGTTTTTTTTCACGAAATACGGTGGTCCGTCCGGTGGGTCCCAGCAGTCAGGGGCAAACGTTTTTTTCGCGAAATACGGTGGCGGCCCGTCCGGTGGGTCCCAGCAGTCAGGGGGGAAACGTTTTTTCCGCGAAATACTGGTGGCCTGTCCGATGGGTCCCTGCTGTCAGGTGGAGGAATAATTATTTTGCGCGTAATAAGGAGGCACTTCCTTGCGGCTGCCGTGGACCCAACTGTCAGCCTCTCCATGTACAGTACTCTTCCGATGGAAGTCGGTCGTTGAACACATTGACCACGCCGCGCCGAGAGCACCACAGCGGTGGACGACGGCGAGGCCTAGGAAGGGGATGACGCGGAGCCGGGGAAGGCGCGACAGTGGATGCCCACGTGGAGAGGACTATGAGGGTTCACTGGTTCGACTGCGGTGTGAGGCTGCCGTCGCCGCAGAATAACAGGGGGAGTGGGTGAGTGGAGGGATGGCCTGGCCAGCGGTGGGAGTAGTATGGGGATGGTGAGGCCTCCGTGACAGCACAGCCGGCCACGGGAGGCAGGAGCATGCGGCACGACCGGCGCTGCTTTGGGCGACTGGGGCAAGAAGACTAGAGGTTGAAGAAGCAGTACGGCCGTTGGATGGACATCGTTGACCACGCCGCGCCAAGAGCACCAGGGCGGTGGACGACGGCAAGGCCTATGAAGGGAACGGCACGGAGCCAGGGAAGACACGGCAGTGGCTGCCCACGCGGTGGAGAGTACGAGGATTGACTGGTTCGGCTGCCGTCGCCAGAAAATAACAGGAGGTGTGGGTGAGTAGAGGGATAGACAGGCTAGGGATGCGAGTATGATGGGGCTGTGAGACCTTCCCGGCAGCACTGTTGGCCACGGGAGGCGGGAGCAGGCGGTTCCGACAGCGCTGGTTTGGGCGGCTGGGGCAGGAAGATCAGAGACTGAAGAAGCACGATTGCCGTTAGATTGACATCTAACGGTCTAACGCCGGTAGATTCGATTGTTGACTAAGTTTCTTTTTTGAGAAACCTTGTGTACGCATGAACTTAGTAGGCCCACAAGTCAGCCTCCAAATCTGTGGCAGACAACATAAAGCCCATTTGCTATTTTTTTATAATTTGCAGCCCATTTGCTAATTCTTAAGTAATTTATTACAGCCCATTTTCTGCCCAGGACCACGGTGGTGGGAGTAGTATGGGGATGGTGAGGCCTCCGCGACAGCACAGCCGGCCACGGGAGGCAGGAGCATGCGGCACGACCGGCGCTGCTTTGGGCGACTGGGGCAAGAAGACTAGAGGTTGAAGAAGCAGTACGGCCGTTGGATGGACATCGTTGACCACGCCGCGCCGAGAGCACCAGGGCGGTGGACGACGGCAAGGCCTATGAAGGGAACGACACGGAGCCAGGGAAGACACGGCAGTGGCTGCCCACGCGGTGGAGAGTACGAGGATTGACTGGTTCGGCTGCCGTCGCCAGAAAATAACAGGAGGTGTGGGTGAGTAGAGGGATAGACAGGCTAGGGATGCGAGTATGATGGGGCTGTGAGACCTTCCCGGCAGCACTGTTGGCCACGGGAGGCGGGAGCAGGCGGTTCCGACAGCGCTGGTTTGGGCGGCTGGGGCAGGAAGATCAGAGACTGAAGAAGCACGATTGCCGTTAGATTGACATCTAACGGTCTGACGCCGATAGATTCGATTGTTGACTAAGTTTCTTTTTTGAGAAACCTTGTGTACGCATGAACTTAGTAGGCCCACAAGTCAGCCTCCAAATCTGTGGCAGACAACATAAAGCCCATTTGCTATTTTTTTATAATTTGCAGCCCATTTGCTAATTCTTAAGTAATTTATTACAGCCCATTTTCTGCCCAGGACCACGGTAAAAAAGTCCAACCTTATTTTGCATATTTCGGTGGAGTCCGAACTGTTGTAATCCTGAAATGATAATTTTAAGAAATTATTGATTTGCCAAAAAAATCATTTTGTTTTGTTAAGCAAATAAGACGTGGGACAATTTAGTTGGTTTAAGGGAAAACCAGTGGTAAAAAAATCAGCGCTGGGTTGGAAAAAACAACAAAAATAAGGATGTAAATATGAAAATGGAATTTTATGTGTTTTCAATATAATGATACGTGTATATGAACTAGTAAAACTATAGGTAGAGATTAGAAAACTGATGTAGGACACGCGTTTCAAGAGGAAAATAGAATTGGGCTGTGTGTTTGATTCAGTAAAAAAACTGCCTGCGGATGTTGTAAGACAAAATATAACTAACGTTGGCGGGCTAGAAGCCAGTAGATACCTGCTGGATCTTTGTGCCCCGTTGTCGTCATGGGCTGGGCCTGTTAAAAACAAAACAACCCTGGGCAATCTACATCCCAGTTGAAACTTGCTCGACCCGAAAAACAATATACGTGCTCAATAAACGAGAGAATTCTGCAAGTACAGACTGATAACTGGGATGCAACACAGATATTGTTTTTTGTCGTGATAATAAGTGCATGCACTTGTTTCAAAAAAATTGGAGAACTGGGAATTCGAACGACGGGTGCTTATGCTACCCATCAAATAAAAATCAGGTGCCTGAAAATTCGTTTCGAAACAAATGATTCAGCTTTATATCCACGTCGACCCTCGGCATGATGGTTGGAAGCAAATGCAAGTTCATACCAAAAGATCGTTAACAACAATACCAACTTGCGGACGACAAGGTAGTACAACTACCAATACCAAACTAACTTATAATCTTTTTACTCCTGGCCCTAGTGTTCGTCTGGTAGAAAATCTTGCAGAGGACCAGCTCCCGCTCCTTCTCTTGCTCCAGGTCCCCGAGGTGGTACTGGTGCATCACCCAGTTGGTCCTCTGCTGGTCGAAGTTCTTGTTGGTGTGCAGCACCAGAACCTTTTTTTGCTGCCCGTCTGCCGGTTGTTGACCATCACCGGCAAGGTATTGCCGGTCTTGTGCCACATCGCGTGCATGCCGCACTCCGATTGTATCTTGCGACGCGTCCACGCCCCCCTTTTGAACACCCTGGAATTGTGCTGGAAGAAATGCTTCCTTAGGCCACTCAGTGTGATACCTGCAGTATTGTGGAATACAGGTTTTAGTGTACCTAGTTGGCATTTTCATAACATCTTTGGCATGTTGCAGTCACTTGTTTCACTTTTTATTAACTGTCAAATTGTAATTGCTTCACCAGGTCTGCGTCTAAAAAGAAAAATAGAGCTATAAACAAAGGAATATGTTTGTGCAAGTAGACGGCCAATCAGTGTCTTACCTGGAAGTTTCTCAGGTTGGGTGTAACATATGCCATGCTCGCTATCGATGGTTGGTATGAACAAATCGATGAGAGACTGAAATCTCGCACTGTCAGCACTCACTTTGGCCTTAAGGTGCTCGATCAGCTCCTGATTCGTGGGATCGAACTTGACGCCAGCCGGCAGCACGGGCCAATCCTTCTTCGACTTGCATTGGTAATTCCAGTTATATGGTACTCAATGTATGATCAATCGACTGTTTTAAGTGAATGATGAAAGATTTCGACAGATAAGTGGTACTCCAAATCTGAAGTCCAGAATTCCCGAACACGCTGCCGGGATCCTTATGTCACCTCACGCGCAGCGTATTGTCACATCAATTCAATGTGTGGACATGATGGATAATTTGACCGACGTATGCTAGTACTGCTACTGTACTACTTACTAGTCGTATTTAGTGTCACAATTTATACATAGGTTTAACTAACAAGTACACACTTGAAGCCTAACTGATATATATGGCTTCTGCACAACATCTCCATCATCATTATCAGTACATCCTACGCAGGTGAGTTAGGATGCACTTGATCCCAGGAAGGTATCTATCCTTCAAACCAGAGGAGTGCTTCAAACTAACAACAATACATAATATCCAACAAAAGAGGGTCGTGCTACAGCAGCAGAAAACATGGCTCAGTCTAGATATCAGCACGAATCAAGTTGTGCATATTTGCTGTTGGCATGAACCACATCGCCGCATGTCGGGTTTGCAAAAGCCATCCATCGCATGGAAGCTTGATGCCTTTCACACACTGAAGATTATCTGGCAACAAGCTGTGTCGACGAATCTCTGGATATGGTGATTCATGAAACCCATGGTATGATGTGTAAACACAGCCCCCCCTCGCGAATGGAAGTTGCATAGCACAGTAATCATCGCCGGTGATATGATCGATGATTGGTTGGATGATCGGATAATTGAGCTCGAGGAACAAGGAGTGGTTGCCGAGGCTGTAAACCCGCCTCCAGTTGAATACGCCTGGCCCGACGGAGCTGGGATCTTTCTCAAACACGAAGCAGACATAGCCATCAATGTCACGAACGCCCCATGCATTGTACTGCATGTGGTTTGATGTAATGGTTTGGTCAATTTGGTACGTGCGAATGATCATCAAATGACCGCCGTCAGCTAAACGAGCGATAAACCACCACCCATCGGCTGGTATGATTCCAGGTCCTGGAATCATGAAGGCCAGCGCATTTGCGTCTGCTGCAACAATTCAAATTGGAGACCAAAAGGACAAAAATAAACAGTCATGTTCAGAGTATGTGTGGAATTAAGATTATTATAACAGTGACACATATCATAGACAGAGAATTGCAATGCCATGGTCATAATCATACCCCAAGTTAAAAAAATAAGCCAATGGCTTTCATATTCTAGCAATATGTCATGGTTCAAACATCATGTAACAATGAGAGGAAAACAGCTATGACAGCGCCTACTCATATTCTACCATAGCAGTTACTACTACTGTTCTCATATCAACTCTAAGCAATAACATGCGTTGTTATAAAAATCTTGTAAACGAGAGTAACATATAGCAATCATGATGTTATGCTCATAATATGTATTCTAACAATCATTAGATGCCAATTGTTCTCATATCAACTCTAACAATAACATGTGTGGTCATAAAAATCTAGGAAATGAGAGGAACTTATAGCAATGATGTGGTTATAGACATGCTATGCATTCTAAATTTGTAACAAATGAATAGGCAGTCGTATTCATAAGGTAAAGATGAGATGAGATAGAACAATTACACGACGATAGATTCCACCAATATAGGTAGCCAATCTGTGCATCGACCGCGTAAATGATGCTATCATGCACTATAACATCAGACAGAAATGTTTCCTCAACAGGATTGATGATGATCCATAACCATGTATGGCGACCGGATTCCAGATAGGCTAATCCCTTGTTGAACAAGGCAATGAGCTTGTAATCCATGTAGTCTTCTGATGGTGTGGGTACTTCGCAGATTACAAATTTCTGCAAACAGAGGTCGAGCCAAAAGCTTGACGCGTCTCGTGCGTAGTAGGAAGGAGTGTCAGGCGGGCCGCGAGGCTCGATGGCGGCGGTATCCAACGATGGAAGGGTGATCTCTCGCTGGGTGTAGATATCCATGAGACGCCATGGACTACCGGTGTGGTGGATGAGGACAATCCAGTTGGCCTTCATGCCCGCCCAGTAGTGGCCGCGCATGAAGGACAGGTGGACGGGTAGTGGTTGTCGGCGTTCTAGGAACGAGGGTCCCCAGACTTGCCTGCCTGCGGCTTGCGGCGTGGCTCAAAAGGGGGCCCAGCACGGCCCATCTTCATCAACACAGACCCAAGACCCTCGCGAGGGGCCAAGCCTCACGGGGCGGACGACACAGAGCTTCCTCAGGCACGGCCTCATCAGGCTGGCTCGCGAAGAGGCGGAGAGATCAAGGCGGGGTACCTCACGAGGTGCCCGTGACGCAAGACATGACGACCAAGGGCGCCAGGCGGGTGCCAGCCCGCGCAGTGTCCTCCTTTCCTCTTTGGTGCAAAGGGGGCAAGCGCAGCCGCAGAGTACCGAGGCATCAGGCAAAGGTTGCCATTTCGGTGCAACAAGACCAAGACCAGGGAGACTGTAAGACGGAGGTCATCATGGAGCCCAAGACGGCGTCACCACCAGAGCTTTGTGCAGGCGAAGACTACTTTTGTCAGGGTAGCTAGGACTAGCTGTCTCCCTTCAAATTAGCCCGCCATTGTTGGCTCCCTTCCCGCTCGATATTTAGGAAGAGGACCAGGGCCTCTATAAATAGGACCAGCCACCCACAGAGGAGTGGGGGGGTTTCGGTCAGAAAGAGAGAGAGAAGTGTGGCTGAACTCCTCCCAGCAGTTCATCACCCCAGCCAAGAACAGACCCTCGCGAGGCTGTTCTTCTTTGTATCATTCATCATCATCAGCCCAAGAGGCAATCCACCACGCCACACACTGGAGTAGGGTATTACACCACAACGGTGGCCCGAACCAGTATAAACCCTGTGTCCCTTGTGTTGTTCCTTTCATAGCTTAGATCTTAGCGAGGCGGAGGGGTGCAGGTAGGTAGGAGGCGAAATCTCCCCGCGCACCCCAGTGTTCGAACCTCAAGGGTCTGTCGGAACCCGAAATCCGACATTTGGCGCGCCAGGTAGGGGTGCGCCGGAATCCACCTTCTACCGCTTCGTGCCCCGTCGCGTCGTCATCATCATGTCCGGCAACCAGGCGGGCAACCCAGATCCATGGGCGGCGTGGCCCGCCCGCAAAGAACCGCTCGCCTCGGGCGACCCCATGCCCTAGGCAGCTCGCGGTCCGCAGGGCGCTGTGGGCCACGGGCGACGCAGACAGGCTTCGACAGCTCCCACACCGCGGCAGGCGCGGTCAACAGCAAGGGCCTCCAATCACGCCGCGACCACGACACCGTATACCCGCCGGGAGCAGGCGAACTCGAGGGCCGCGCTCACGGTGGCCAGAGAGCTGCTGCAGTGCAGGCTGCTGGAGGGCGGCCGTGACGTGCTGTTGGAGTGGGTGGCGGAGCTCCTGGGCTTCGCCGCCTCAGGGGCTCACCCTTTCAGCACCCAGCTCCCATCTCAAGCCCAGGGCGGCCCGCGCGGGGGCTCCGCGCGCGCCCACGGGCTCCAAGGCTACTCCAACGCCAGCGAAGCTGTCAGGACCGGACCGGTGGCGGCGCTGCCCCCGCTCCCAGTCCGTGAAGAAGGACTCGACATGACCCGCGGCCCCAATGGACAGCCGCGCTGCTACCCCACGGTGGGCGCGTCAGGCAGGACCGCGTGGCACGCGGGGCACTATGGCGTGGCCTTCGGGATGGCGGCGCCAGAGGAATACGTGCCCCTCATGATGGACCAAGGACACCCTCATGAGAGCGAACAAGGCTCGCTCCTCAGCCCAAGCTGGGGGGACGAGGCGCTAGAAGCTGAGCCTTTCCAGGAGCCCCGGGACGGTCCCACTGGCAACGCTGGAGGCAACGATTATCGGGTACTGCTAATTCTTCAGGAGAAGGCATACGCTAACCATGGATCGCAGGAGGTGCAGGTCGCCACAGCGAGCAGCTGCCCCACTCCCACAGCCTCCTACCCCTCGGGAGGAGGGCGCAGGGGGCTGCAGGAGAGGGGCCGGGATCCGACATCACCACTACGGCGTTCAGAGCAAGGTGTTCTCAGGAGGTAGGCCCTCCGCTGGGGAGGTGCCTCAGGGCCTGCCCCCGGCGGAGGACCCGTGGTCGTCGGGGGAACCGCTGGCGAGCGCTCTACCCCATCGGCAGCGTCCTGGTTTCCAGTCATCGTTGATGGCACTAGAGTGTGGCGCAAGGCGGGGCCCTCATCTGGCGATATGAAGCAAGGCCAGTACCTATGAAGAAGGCCCAGTGCCTGTGAAGCTCGCCGCCCCGTGACACTCCCACGTAATAATGAGTGGGGCTGTACACGCCCCAGAGTCTCAGGGGTGCCGACCTCAGGCCCTGGGGCTCCCTCCCACGCCCAGTGGCAGCACTTAGCTCCGCGCTGGTGAGAAGACGTCCAAGACTAGACTAGGTGCCGGACGCGGCCTTTTGTCTGCTTTCGTTGCTTTTCCCTTTGGTTGTCGCTTTCCCCCGCTGGATTCAAGTTGGATTCGAATTTGAGATTTGCGTGTGTTCGGGGAAGGGTTGCTTAGTCTCGTTCGAGCAATTTCTCGCGTTTTGGTTACCACTTCGCCTCAGCTGCCTCCCCTCGTGAGCCCCTTGCGAGCCGGGTCAGGCTTAGCTTGCGCGCAGCCCAGACTGCCGCCGACGTGTCCTCTCAGGAGGGTGTTTTACTGCAGATCCTACAGGTCCAATCAGGGAACACTCGAGACACCACAGCCTCCCACAGGCTACCTCAGGGCCAGCACGGGACAAAGGTAAACTAGCCGACCAGCGCGTCGCTTAGGCCAACCACTTGGCGCGGGCGCATGGGCAATGTAGCGTCTACTAATACGATGAACACAAGTTTTACATAAGGGGCTCCCCCTCCAAAATGCTCTCACTGCCATCAGGCCAAAACCTGAGTTCTGTTCATGTAGGGTAAGGAAGTAGGAACGATGCATAATCAGTCGGACAAATCCCCCAATGCGTTCTCAGGAGCACCAGCCGAGCCGTTGCTGGCGTCGCTGAACTTGCCATCACTGTCCGCGTTGCCGCCAGCGGCGTCAGGGCCGTTCACCACGCCGTCTTCGTCAGCCGCCACGATCACGCCGTCGTTGTCAGAAGTGAAGGCCCTGATAAGAGCATCCACATTGTCTTCCACCCAGTGTGCCATATCGCCTCGGACGGCCTGGGGGACTGGGGCGATGGCGGCGTCGAAATCAAAGTGGGGATCCATGTTCCGGAGATGGCTGAAGACGCGGGAAAAGGCGCGCCCAAGCAGGGCGCGGATCCTCTCCTCCACCAACCCGTCAGCCCTGACCGACCGCGCCTCCAGCTGCGTCACCATGTCCATGAAGAACTGAAGATTGCCAGCATAGTTGACTGCGTGCGGCTCGCCAACAACCGCCTCGCAGATGTTGCCCAAGGCTGTGTTGGCTCTTTCCCGGAGTGTGGTGAGCATGGGGCCGTGCTCATGCTCCAGGATCCGCCGCTGACGTATCTCGTCCGCGTTTTGGCACGCGACGACCTCAGCCTCCTCCACCCGCTGGCGGAGAAGGAGCACCTCGGCTTGGGAGGTGGTTAACTCACCTTGCGCCACCTCAAGGGCGGCCCGGAAAGCATCGGCCTGCCGCGTCGCCTCCTCCAGCTTGGCCCTCAAGGCAGCAGTCCTGCCTTCAGCTTCGGCCCGGATCAACCCCAGCTTCTCTTCGAACTCGTGCTCGAGGTTCAAATGCGCAATCGCCACTCGACGTCCGACCTCCTCCAGGACGCGGGCTTCCTGTGCAGCGACATCATCCTCCGCCTGCGTCACCAAGCGCTCCCTCATCTCCAGACGCTCGTACTCGCAGGTACGTTCAGCGGCTTCCAGCGTCAGCGCCTCCTCACGCTTCTGGAGCTCTGCTGAGTAGCTGGAGGCCACCTTCATCGACGCGAGGGCTGCCTCGCGCAGCTCCACCTGCTCCTCCAGTGAGTGGCACCAGGCCAGGAGCTCCCGAGCCCGCTCCTCCGCCGCCGTTCGCCGCCGGTCAGCTTCCCGAGCCTCCTCAGCGGCCCAAGATCGGGCCTCCCGAGAGGCCACTAGCGACGCCTTGGCCTCTGCGTCGTCAAGATCGCGCTGACGGCGCGCAAGGGCGATGGTGCCCTCCAGCTCGTGCCTCTCTGCAGCCAGGCGCAAGCCCTCGGCCTCAAGGTGCGCGTGTTCATCGGCAAGCTCCTCACCAAGCAGGCTTACCGCGTCAGCCGCCCTTCGAAGGAATCCTTGGCGGAGAGCGCGACGCTCCCAAGCACGCTCGAGCACGTCTTCCACACCATCATCTGCCCCAAGCAAGCGCCAGGGGCCACGAGTCAGCACTCCCCCTCCGGACTGGGGGCTGGCACCCTCGCGACGACCGGGCACGCTGCGTCAGAAGCCCGGCCTAGGGCCAGCCCGTCCCCAGGTGAAGAGCGCAGGGAGCGCCTCAGCCAATCGCAGTCCACGACCAGACGAGAAGCCCACGGCAGGCTGGCTATGCCACGAGAAGGCCCGCGAAGGAGGATCGCGAGGTGCGCAGGGCCAGGATACACCTCGAGACGGTGGAGGGGGCGAAGCCAAGAGGGACGGCTCCTCAGCCGTCTCCGCAAGCTCGGCTGGAAGGGGTTTGCGGAGCAAGGGTTAGTAAGAGCAACAGAAGGATCGGGAGCTGGGAAAGGAGAAGGCTTACTCATCAGTGGCGAAGTACTTCCTACGCTTCAGCAGGAGACAAGGGTAATCGTCGCCCAGGGCCTCCCTTCTCTTCCGGAGGGCCTCAAAGTCCACGCGGAAGCGGCCTAAGAGTTGGGCGCAGGGATCAACCTGCGACGAAGATGGAGCGTCAAGGCGATCTGCGTCAGGGGCGCCTGCCTGATGTGCGCTACCAATCGCCTCGCCAAGGGAAGCCGCCGGAGCCTCAGGGGCCTCAGTCGCAGGCGCGGAGGGTAGCTGCTTGTCACCTCAGCCTCAGCGGCATGGGCCCCAATAACTGCTTCCTCATGAGCATCGCCCGGCGCTGTCACCCCGCCGGGAGCCCCCTCGGCCTCTGGCGCCTCATGCCTCCCTGCTCCGCCACTTGAGGAAGAGTCGCCTTGGCCGACTGGAAGGGCAGTCACCACCACTGGGTTCTCGTGAGGCCCCTGGAGGCCGGCGGGGCGCGGCCCCCACTCATCGAAGATAGGCATCTGCCTCACAAAATCGCCCCTGCTCTGGCAGAGGTACAACAAGGCCCCTTCCTGCTGGATGCTGCCAGGGTTGGGGTCGCCAGTCAGGGTCAAGAGCGCCGTCCTCAGCACTTCAGGCGTCAGGTCCTCTTCCTGGAGCCTCATACGATCATCGCGCCCGCTTAAGGCCCACACCCGGCGGGAGTGGCGTTGGAGAGGAGCAACGCGGCGTAGCAGGAACTCCTTCACCACCTTGGGCGCTGTCACGCCAAGCGACCTCAAGAACGTGAAGTGGTGCCAGACGAAGACGAGCCGGGGGCTCTCAAGCGTCTCCTGGCCCCAGCCCGAATTGGGGACAGCAGGCGAAGTTGGCTCTGACAGCAGGGGGCTGGGCACCCTAGCATCCATATACAGCCACCGCTCGCGGAACCCAGCCGCGGGCGGAGGGAGCTTGAAGTCAATCCCAGAGGCCGCTGTCTCAGACGCGGCAACGAAGCTCACGCACACCCAGCATTGGGTAGGGTCAACAAGGCGCAGCGAGAAGAAGTGGCGCAGCAAGGCAACCGAAGGAAGGATGCCCATCATAGGCTCGCAAACAAAGGCGAAGACCGAAAGGAGATTGATGGATTCAGGACCCAGATGCATCATGTGGATCTGATAGTGGGAAAGCACGACATTGAAGAAATCAGAAAAGGGAGGAACCAGACCCGCCCACAGGGCGTCGGCAAAATACGGGACCTCGGTGACTATCCTGTCGATGGAGACGTGGGATGCAGGCCAGGCCGTCGTCCTCCCGCATTCGTTGAAGATAGTGGCCAGAGCCGAGCTGACCTTGCCCAAGCCCTCGGCGGGGGCCGCCAACGGCGGCGGGCAAGGCGGAGACACGGGTTTCTTCCCTCTTCCCTTCTTCGTCGGAGCCATGGCGATGGGAGGGGGGGGGAGGTTCAAGATTGGGTTGAAAACAGAAACCGGAGTTCGAGCGGAGGAAGGACAGAGGGCGCTCGAGCAACAGAAAGGGGAACGGCTGTGTACGACTACGAGTCCGCTTAGCATGGAGCAAAATAAGGAGGGCGTGGGGGAACAATGCCGCCCACGTCCAATCAACCGCCACGCGGCGCCCAAGGCCGCAGGCTGTTAGGGCCCGCGGCGCTTTGCTCTTGCCCTTCCGCCTCCCTGCACGGCCAAGTCCGGGCGCGCCTTGGGCCCGGGGGCTACTGTCGGCGTTCTGGGAACGGGGGTCCCTAGACTTGCCTGCCTGCGGCCTGCGGCGTGGCTCAAAAGGGGGCCCAGCACGGCCCATCTTCATCAACATAGACCCAAGACCCTCGCGAGGGGCCAAGCCTCACGGGGCAGACGACACGGAGCTTCCTCAGGCACGGCCTCATCAGGCTGGCTCGCGAGGAGGCGGAGAGATCAAGGCGGGGTACCTCACGAGGTGCCCGTGACGCAAGACATGACGACCAAGGGCGCCAGGCGGGTGCCAGCCCGCGCAGTGTCCTCCTTTCCTCTTTGGTGCAAAGGGGGCAAGCGCAGCCGCGGAGTACCGAGGCATCAGGCAAAGGTTGCCATTTCGGTGCAACAAGACCAAGACCAGGGAGACTGCAAGACGGAGGTCATCGTGGAGCCCAAGACGACATCACCACCAGAGCTTTGTGCAGGCGAAGACTACTTTTGTCAGGGTAGCTAGGACTAGCTGTCTCCCTTCAAATTAGCCCGCCATTGTTGGCTCCCTTCCCGCTCGATATTTGGGAAGAGGACCAGGGCCTCTATAAATAGGACCAGCCACCCACAGAGGAGTGGGGGGGGTTTCGGTCAGAAAGAGAGAGAGAAGTGTGGCTGAACTCCTCCCAGCAGTTCATCACCCCAGCCAAGAACAGACCCTCGCGAGGCTGTTCTTCTTTGTATCATTCATCATCATCAGCCCAAGAGGCAATCCACCACGCCACACACTGGAGTAGGGTATTACACCACAACGGTGGCCCGAACCAGTATAAACCCTGTGTCCCTTGTGTTGTTCCTTTCATAGCTTAGATCTTAGCGAGGCGGAGGGGTGCAGGTAGGTAGGAGGCGAAATCTCCCCGCGCACCCCAGTGTTCGAACCTCAAGGGTCTGCCGGAACCCGAAATTCGACAGTGGTAGCACGTCGAGGGGCACCACGGCAACCTCCGTATGATCGTCAAGTCGGTGTCTGGGCCACCTGCGAGGATCGGGCATCAGCAAGCAGGGTGTCTTGAAAAGAGCCGGCCGGTTGCAGATGAGTAGAAGGTACAAAGACACCGAGCATGCGGCCAGACGGACGGTGCTGAGTAGGTCCATACGACTACAGATCTGCTCCAAGAGAACATCGGGGAGGGAATTCCAATCGCGGCTCTGCGTGTCAGTCGGTTTTGCCATTGGGGTTTTCGGTGCCTGCGAGCCAGCGGGGAAGTGGATTCGGGCGGGCGAGCGAAGAAGCTTCTCCTCGTGTGGCCGAGTAGTGAGCGGGGGGATATGGTACGCGCGAGCTACCATGGAAGATGGCGCGGGCGGGCGAGAAGTGAGCGGGGGTAAATGGTGTGCGGCCGACGATGGGGAAGAGAGGAGGAAGAAGAAGAGAGGAGGAAGAAGAAGAGAGGAGGAAGAAGAAGAGACTAGTTGAATAGTTCTCTCTGACCGAGATGGGGAATAAATGGATCGCGAGGACTTCCTTTCTACAGTATCCCTATGCCTCTACGCTCACTTCACTCATTTTGCTCCGTACCTAGTCACTTGTTGAAATCTGTAGAAAGACAAATATCCCGTATTTGGGAATAGAGGGAGGCTTTTACTCCTTACTATTTGGGACCAGAGGGAGTATCACCATATGGAGGGAACAGAGGAAGCTTGAAATATGAACATGTCAATGGGAGGGAGTAAGCCCCATGCATGCATGCAACATGCAACACTCACATGTAGACATGGACGCACGCAACACTCACACACCCATGCGGCACACAACACACGACGCAACACACACGCTCACGTTCAAGTGCTCAACCTACTCCCTACGTCCGTGAAAGACTGTACATTTAGAGATTTACACATTGACCAGGGCATAATTAACGCCCAAAAGTAGCAGACTTATGTGTGCATGCGACCATTGAGATAAGAAGATTAAATGAAGGCCGTTGCATGCTGTAATTAAGGATAGACATGTAGCCTATACCTACAGCACAAGTTGGTGCATTAGTCAATCAATATCGATTTAGATTAAAGGCTAAATGCATTGGAAGTATAGATGTACATCATGTAGTACACTCTTTGTTGGACCGAGGGAGGACACGTGCATGCACTCACATACACAGCCAGGGCGGTTCGCGCTCAAGGGTTGGACTCGTGTCGCGCCTGCGTAAAGTTTTGTTTAACTGATTTCTTTGCTCTGCCAACTGACAGGTGGGACCCAGAAACCAGGTGACAATTTAACCAGTCAATAAAGTGCCACGTCGACTATGTGGCCGGTCAGTAGGGTGCAATACGGTGCTCTACGATCAGCTAGTGATCGCATAATCGCCGCAAAACTATATATAGTGACCGTAAAGAGCGTACTGTTACATACATTGACCGCCAGTGTATTTTCTCGTTTCAAATTAAGCCATATTAATCGGAAAGGATGCAGTATGGACTACTACTACTAGTACTAGTACTGCTTTCATGTGTCCCGTCAACTCGCCGAACGAGGAGAAGCTTGCTTACTACGCCTCTCCCTCGCCCACGCGCGCGGTGATTCGTAGGACGACGAGAGGGTTTTGACTACAGCGCCCTCTCCCTCTCCCTCGCCCTCACCCTCGCGGTGGATGTGCAGAAGTTCAATCGGTGTCAGATTGCCAAAAGCATATTGTACTATAGTATCATCATTGTTGGACCTTCCGAAGAGGCGAAGAGCCAAGTGCAAGGTTCACACGAGTACGAAATGTTGAACCCCCCGAAGAGGCAAAGAGCCAAGCGCAAGGTTTTATAGGAGTTGTCGTCCTAGTAGGAGTGTACTAGTACAACTATAGCGAACGATGCTACTGTATGATGCCGCCACGTCATGTATATCCAAAGCTGTGCCACCTTTTTTTCTCAAAGAGCGTGTTGGAGCCCGTGCAACAACCACACAAGTTGCACATACACATAACACATTTACTAGTAATAAATTCTAAAGGACAAATGCCAGTATGCCACACAAGTTCATCTCCAACTCATGTGATAAATTTGTGCACGACTAGTCTACATATAGTCACAGCGCTACCGTTCACAATTACCGTACTCCACTTACACGTTATAGATGGGCTACATGTCCTCGTCCAGGTTCCAATCCCAGGTGTTCTTCATGGATGGCACAATCCATAGCGGTGGGCAATGGGAATCATTTTCGCAGCTTTCTAGTCCGGTTCCACACGATGGAGACTCATCCAAGCTGAAGCGGCATAAATCAGGGATAGCGTGTCCCAGCATGTCGTTCATCCGGCGGTGCGCACTGAAGACACAACCATGCTTCATGAACGGCAGGCCTTCCGTGTCGTGCACAGAAGGTGGCATCTGCTTCACAATGGGGTAGCTGTCCCCGATGAAAAGCGAGTACTCTCCAAGAGTGTTCCTCGGCACCCACGTAGCATCACGGGGTTCGAACTCGGCGCCGTTCATCTGGTACACGCGGCATCCCAGATCTGGACACATGGTGACGTACATAGTCAAGGTCCATGCATAATAATGTTGTGCTCAAATGTGGCGGTCAGTAATACTGTGCAGCAAATAGTACTACTCCGGTATAGAGGAAGTAAAATAACCAGCTTATTATATGTAGCCACTCTTGGCTACATGGATGAGATAGTAAGACATGGAAAAACAAAAATGGTGGCAGCTAGTGGGTTCAAGTCTTCAAGGGCCTAGCTAGCTATACGCGTCCTCCAAGGTAAAAAGTACTCCTACTAGTACTACAAAGTATACTACTAGTACAACAATGAAAGAGAAGGCGAGAGGGTTAAAAATGGAATACCTGGGTAGATGGTGACGGTCCGATCGTGGTAGATTATGTGACCATGTTGCACATCAGTGGTACCATGGGTAACGACTGCTAAGATAGTTGATCCCAATATGCCAAAGTCAGCTACATGGTTCCAGGTTAGACCAAATCGCGGATGCAAATGCACATCCAGGATCGGTGATCTTATTTTGATCGGGGGATGACTGGTCCCTGCAAAATAATGGAGTACCGTTAGGGATGCAAATGATGGTTTGTGCATTCCGTTTGTAATCTCCCATACCGTAGGATGTCAACCAGATGAAACAAGTCCCGTGGCTTGTCACCGCGAAGATGCGGCCTAGATGGCGCACGACGTCTTCGAACGTGTAGGGGTACAAATCTGCCGCCGCCAACATGCGCCAGCCTCTACCGTTACTGCCTCCTGCATTGATGGCAATCCTTATGTCGAACACCGTGATGTGATAGTAATCGTCGTAGCCGCGTCGCTTTGTCGGTGGGTCTGCAATTGCTATCTTCTTCAATCTCATGTAGGCATCATCATATGTATTCTTGCCCAGCCAGTCCGGAAGACCGATCCCAATGGTGGACAAGGGGTCTACCGGAATGGCCGCACTGCTGTGGATGTTGTGCAAAATGATGGTGGTATCCGGCCAGAGGTATGCAAGCCAATCTTTGTTGGCACCGACCCAGACCTATATATAAGACGGTGGGCAGCGGAGAAATTATGGGATGGAAATGGAATAACTAAGTACTACATGATCAAACTCCATTACTGACCTGCTCATCGGACAAAATCCGACTTCCTCTCAACGTCGGCAACTCTAGCGGAGTCAATGTGCAACCATGGCCAGGGAGCGGTGGACTGTTCGAAGGATTGTCCCATAGAAGAACCTTCTCCTCGAGGATGCATGGAAGACCAACAAGCATGGCCTGTTTAAGCAGCGTCTTGAAAAAGTTGGTGCAGGAAGCACCAAGTCTTGCGGCGGTGAGAACGTCGGAGCGGCGTGCGATTTCTCCCACAGGATCGTCATCCAAGGTCTCCCAGCCCCGACGAGGAGGAGAACCGCCTGGCGAATCCATGGGAGCAGTGACGAACTGCCTTCTCTTCGGGAGGAGGGGAACTGGCGAGGAGGAGATAAGAGCGTAGTAACCGCAGGGCCTCGTCCCTTCCAACTGTAGATCGTTCCTCAGCGAAGGGGTGAGGCTATTATTTACTACTAGTACTCCCTCCGATTCTTTTTACTCTTCGCATAAGAGCAGACCCGGATACCAAGGCAGGGGCTCGCTGCATGCTTTCTGGACGGAAATACCCCTGACGCATGGATGGGAGGAGTTAGCAGCTATAAATGCCCCATGCAGCCCATTGGCTGTCCGCCCGCGTTCTCCTCTCTCTGCATGCTGCATGGATGTCTCCCTCTCTCTCACATGTCTACATGCGGTGGCACTAGCCTATGAGAAGCTCGCGTGGAGATAGCAATCTTCTCTCCGGAAGAGATTTTTTTGAAAGAAAGGGATTATGGAACGTTATGGGATTGCATTATACTGTAAATAATAGCACTAGTAAGAAATTTTTGGCACTAGGTAGTAGTTTTTGGCGTGGATTAAGAAATTTTGGGTATGTTTTTGCCATTTTTTGTACACGCCAACTAGTGTCAAAAAACGTCTTACATTATGTGACGGAGGAGTACGTACTCGTACTGTAGCAGTACTAGTACTACTTTTCTCAACTAGTAGTGCGATGTACTGTACTTCTAGTCTAGTCTAGTATAGTGCACCAGTTTTGAACTCTTGAATCTCAGGGCCAAGGAGCTACAGTTGGAAGTGGAGGGTACTACTATTCTCTAGAACCATCGCTGTACTATCAATGCAGGGGAAGTACACCTGCATAGTGGCCTAGTGGGTACTCTCGGTGCTCTATTCAGCCGCTCCTCTCACGTAGCTGGCCTACTCAGCCGCTCCTCTCATGCACACACTAGCAGCCTGTTTATCAGCGATGGTTACTGCGAGGGCAGAACATTTGAGTTATTTGATATAACGAGACTAGGCTTTTCACTTCCATTTGTAGAGGTGTAATCGATCTCGTCGAACTTTGTTAGTAGTTCCTTCTTTATGAATGAGATGAAGCAAAGCTTTTGCCTCCGTTTCAAAAAAAAATGGCAAGAGGAATTTCTTTTATAGTAGAGCCGATAATGGAGTGAAGTCCATGCATGCAACGCCACAAGCTATAGAGTAGTAGTATAGCACTTTACGTACAGAGCCATATTGCACAGTTCCCAATGCCCCGCCAGGCTTTTCCGGCTCCTCGGGCTTAATTGGGAGGCGCTAGTTTAAATATGGTACTAGCTGGAAGCTGCAAGCGAGGTGCGGCTAGGGCGAGCACGCGAGCCATGGGATGCTGGGAAGGAAAACCCGTTCACGTGGCTAGGCTGTCCAGTGCACCCAGATTGTGGGGACGCACGTCCGTTTGACTTCAAAACTCAAACTACCCGTGTAAAATATTGGCTCGCAGCGAAGTGTAGTAGTACTATTTTTAAAAAATAAGGCCGCCGTGCATTCGGCCGGGATCGAACCCACAAAGCAAGGTATACACTCTCGCGACCACTAGTAGTACTCGTTGGAGTACAACGCAACCTAGAATCGCCTTTTGTCGCTAGTAGTACGTACATTGTTCCTTACAAGAAACCCCTAAGAGCATGGTTAATAGTATAGCCAGCTGCTGGCTATAAGCCAGTGCCATGTCATCTACAGCCCATCTTATAGCCAACATGTAGTAGTAGTTTATTTCTTATAGCCCGCTGACTCAGCTTTGTTATACTTGCTCTAATAATGCAAGAAACCACTAAAATGCCAAGAAACTACTACCACTTGCATACGTGGCAGACTTAAGATGAGACTACCTTATCAACCATTGTACATGCTCTTACCAACAAAAATCCTCGAGTGACCTCCTACCTCCGGCCCGTCCACCTAGTCATCCTCGGCCATGGGACGCAGCTACCGCCGCCGGCAGAAGGCGAGGTCAAAACCGCCGGTGGTGCGGAGCCCATGTCGCGGCAGCCCAGATGCCAGCTCCATCCGGCGCTCGCGGCTGCTAGCTAGCCAAGATAGCTCCGTCCAGCTGCTTGTCTGCAAGGTTTGCTAGCTAGATTGGCAAGGTAGCGCGGCAGCTTGCTCGCGTGCGCCGCGCTAAGGCCAGCCATCTGGCTCGAGCGAAGGCCAGCGTGGCGGCTTGCTTGCTCATGAGTCATGCTCGGGCCAACCTGCCAACCCGTGCAGAGGCCAGCGCGGCGTCCGGCCCGTCCGGCAGAGCGGCGGCCAACTCGCTCATCACCGGCGCCACCGACGAACACGCATCAATACTGTTTGAAGTAATGTTCAGGAAAAATAATGATTTGAGGGGGAATAATATGATAGAAGGTCAGATGTGGGTCCCTCGTGTCAACAGTCAAACAAAATGTGTTGGTTTGAGCTGCCTCGTCAGCACGGACATGTGGGCCAACCCTGTCATAAATGGGTTTAAACGAACCTAATCGGTAGGAGTACTAGGTAGTTTTTGGCGTGGATTAAGAAATTTTGGGTATGTTTTTGCTATTTTTTGTACAATAGATTCCTCCTAGGGCTGGTTGAAAGTGGTAGTTTTTTGTTAAATACTCTACATATTGTAAGTAGGAGTGAAAGTTAAGCTTTGGAAGCCAATAAGCAAGGCTAGTTACATAGTGCATATGTGTACATGATTGAAAGTAAATATCAACCATGAGTGACTAATATCTTGATGGAAAACTCGAAACTATGGAATACTAGGAAAAGAAATGCATGGTTGGAAATACTAGCAATGTTCATGTCCGTTGCAACGAATCATAATTAGAATAATACTTATTCACAAACTTGGTACAAAACACTCTAATTTTGATATACATATGTCACTAGAGATATATTATGTTTCAATTAGAATATATTCCTTGGGCTGTTTTGGTGAGGTCAGGGAGGGATGTGGTTGGTTTTAAGATACTAATTATGGGTTTTTCTGCAAATTGGTAGACAAGTGGGATGTTGGTGAGAAAAGGCAACAACTTACCTCACAGTCGTTAGATGTAGATCTAATGGTCAGAAACGATGGATGGCAGACACACCAGCATCACCAACTTAGTCTTGTGTAGGAGTACTAGCAAGATCCGTGCATTGCACGGAACATCAAGATGCATTTTTTTATAAAACACTTGTTGTGATTGACCCTTGCGGGAGTAATCCCATGTGTAAAAACTAATGATATCTTGAGAAATATGAGATAAGGTGAAGAGGAGTGGGGTGTGGTGGTG
This sequence comes from Triticum urartu, assembly GCF_003073215.2. Classification (NCBI taxonomy): domain Eukaryota; kingdom Viridiplantae; phylum Streptophyta; class Magnoliopsida; order Poales; family Poaceae; genus Triticum; species Triticum urartu. Next base: position 87,962,485 of record NC_053027.1, read on the forward strand.
GTTGGTGGTCGAACTGAGTGAAGGCATGGGGATTGACGACGCCGGCAGCGGCCACCAGGCCAGTTTGTTCCAGAGGCTTCCTTTCTTAATTGCTCAATAATGAGGTTTGTTAGAGATAAGGATGAACGAGGGAAGGCCTTGTCTACAAATGGGAGAGGGGTGCGGGTATCTTTTAGTTTAATTTCCATCCGTCAGATATAGATCAGACGGTCTATATTGCAAGATGGCACACGTACCATCATCACCAACTCGGTTTTTTATAAGAGAAGAAATATAAGTATGGAGATACAAACATATTATCGATACTTGCTTCCGTAAACTAGCATCTACATTCTATTCAACGCCTCGGCATGTGGGGCCTTAGCACAATGACTTCTCGACTGTGTAAAACGAAGATTTTCCCGTCGCCGACAAGGAGGGGGTGACGGCAGCGCGCTTTTTGGCTTGCTCTAGTCCTAGTAGTCATACTAGGTGGTCTAAGGACGTGTAGATTTATTATTTTTCACGTCTCATGTTCGCCGTACTGCCACGACTGTTCATGAATAGACGGTAAGTTATTCACGGGGAAACCCTTGTTGAGCATGTTTGCGAGAGAGAGAGAGAGTGCATGTGTGATATGTTAGAGACTGAGACAATGATAATAGATTCTTTGTGTCTATGTGTGTGGAGGATAGAGAGAGACATGTACATGGGGCTTTGTGTTGTGTAACGTGGAGACACATTACATAATTAGAGAGTGAGTGTGTGAGATACACATGCAGACATGAGGAGAGATGAGGATCCAGGTAAATGGGTGTTTGTGCGTGTCTGTGTGTGTTTGTGCACGCGTTTGTGTGTGAGAGGGAGAGAGTGTATGTGGAGTAGAGAGACCACTGATGATGTAAACCTAGTATAAGGGAAGGGGGAATGGTGTGACATGTGTAGTAGCGAGATAGCACGGGTGCGGGCGGGGGGAGCAGACTATTTGGAAGAGACATCGAGTGTGTGTGTGGGAGAGGGGTGTGAGAGCGAGAGAAAGAGAGAGCTAGCGACGATGAGAGAGAGAGAGAGAAAGAGAGGGGGCGAGAGGGGTCGTTTGTGTCCATAAATGGCGTATAGATAGGGAGACAATGTTGATGTGTCCGAAATTGGCCTATGAACGGAGACGCAAGGGAAGCGAGTCATCGTGTGTGTGATAGGGACTTCATGAGAGAGCTAGAATAGATGGTGTAGAGAACAATGTGCGAAATCGAGAACGATTATACATTAGGGAGCTATGCAAAGAGTCACGACATATATGTATACAAGGAAGGAGCTGGGGCGGGTCCGCATGTGGGAGAGATAGAAAGAGGAGAGTGGTGCACAAGGAGACAAAGTGTGCATGTTTGCAGTGGGGGTGGTGTGTGAGGTGAGTGCGCGAGAACCACATAACTAGGGAAATAGACGTTTGGGGGCGACGTTTTGTGTGTATGGGAAATATACACTCTACATAGTGCGTGTGCTTGGGTAAGAGAGATAGCGGGAGACCTAGAGAGTGAGGGAAGAGATGTGTGCATGCCCGAGAGACAAAGTGATAGAGACCTATGTTGGGGTCCGGACTTTACAAGAGAGAGGGGTGTTAATGTGCCCGTGTGTTGGTGTTTGGGGGGAGAGAACGACTTCTCTCCCTGTGTGTGTGTGTGTGTGGTGGGGGGGTTGACTTCAGATAAAGAGTGAGGTGTCTATATTTGAGGGACTTTAGCGTAATTGAGATATTGTGCACTCATGGTTGATCAATTTGTTTCACAGTTTGTACTATGAGATAACGATACTTTTGAACATGCGTGATATACCTTGATGTACGAGAATTACAAACCTAAGATTAGAATTTTGGAATTCGACTCCACCATTAGCTTTTGTAATTCATTTAAACGGAGGTACATTTTTTAAGCCGGGATTTCGTGATTTCAAATTCATATATCAAACCTAGAGATATACACATACAGGCATGTTCAAACTTTATAATCATCCACTTTATTCATACACATACACATTTTTGCTTTTGTCATCATATTTAGGATAAACACATTTGGAATTTCATTTGAATTGGACCGTATGATGGTATTTGCTTGTAGTAGCTCAATGATCCATATTTGAATTGAATGGATAATCTAAGTTTCGAGTTGGAGACATTGATTTTCAAAACTTGCACATTTTTTTGCGTGTAAAACAAACAAATTGTCGGCCATGATATCATAGTCGGCCGTACGAGAGCAGAATACTTATAATTTTAGGTGCCAAAAGCTTTCAAACTTCCCGCTCACATCGATATATCACGCGCCCGAAAGTTTAGCCCTGCGATATTCCTGTTTTACCCCTGCCACAAGAACGGAAAAGGGCTGCTTTGGTAACTCCATTGTTTTCCCCTCTTTGGCCCCAACATTCTTCCCCAGAGCCCCTCCCCTTCCCCTCCCCGACCCCTCAACCACGGCAAGCCGCCGAATCTAGTCCTCCGCCACAACGGTGGACCTCACACCCCGTCGGATCTACCTTCCGCACCTTGGAACCCCCAACTGCCAACTCACCACTTCACCGGAGCCGCTCCAGCGACTGGCTTGTCCACCGCTCCAGATCTCCTTGACCGCCATCATGGTCCACCACACCAGATCTGCTTAACCGGCGCCCTCGTCCACCACAGCGTAGGCCCTTCACTGACTCCCTCGTTCGCCCCTTCGCTGGCCCTTCATACAAGCCCTCATCTGCCGCAACAGATCCGCCTCACCGAAAGCACTATTCAACGCGCCCGCCGAAGCCTTTGTCCACTGCACCGGAACCGCTCCACGGACGCCATATTCAACTCCACTGGCCCTGCTTTACCGACGCCGTAGCCTCATCAGGTTATTTCGATTTGTACTCCTTCGGTTGTTCTCTTTATCATGCAACTGTTCACTTACCACAGATGAGCTTTCTTGTATGTCGACAGGCGCCGCAACCGTAGCACCGGAGCCGCTTCAGCGACGGCGACAGCCGGCCCAAACTCAACCGCAACACGAGCACCATCGACGATCCTTAGCTACCAAGTATGACAACAATACCCATACGCCACCGAGAATCATGTACTATTATCCAATGGTCGGCGCCTATGTTCACTTTCCTAGCATAAGCACTGCACCTTTGAGTTTCTTCAGGGCATCATTCAGTTTTTCATGAGACGCGTTATTCTTCTTGCACCTGTAGGGCCATACTTCTGGCAGTGAACATGTTACATGTGCTAAATTACATACCAGTGCACATATAGTTAATATGCTTTAGTTTTGTTCTAATGCCACCTGTTGGTTCCATCAGACTGCTTAATGTTCTCTATGCTTAATTACACATCAGCAAACTAGCATGTGGTTCCGCTGCTTTTTGTTCGTTTTACCCTACATTTTCTGATGCTAGCTATTACATCACTACTCCGAGCCTTTGTTCATTACTTGTTTGTGTATTCTTGATCTTCCCAAGTTGCATGACTAATTTGATGCTTCTATTAATTATGGAGCTGCCAACCCCATCAAGCAAAATATTTGTTCTTTTGGGGCTGGCACCTCGAACAAGCATAAAAATAGAGGGAAGCAGATATACTCCCTCTGATTCTATTTACTCTGCGCATAACTCTTGACCCGCATACCAAGGAGGGCACTGGTTTAATTTTTCTGGACTAATTTGCCAATTAATTAGGGCAGAGGCGGATGGGGCGGGGCACAAAAGGAAACCAACGCTAGGAATCGGCAACGCGCAGACTAATACGAGAAAACTGAGAAAAAGTTATACGCAAAGTAAAAAGAATCGGAGGGAGTATTGTCGTGTATGCACACACCCTTCTTTCATTAGTTTAGATGAACCATTGATGATCAATTCAGACCAGTGCATGCGATTGAAATTAATTTTACCTAAATAGATGGTGCAGAATAAACTACAACAACTAGATTTGCAACCACGGGATGATGACGATATCTTCAAAGAACATTGCAACAGCAGCTAGGCTTCACAGCAACATATGGTAAGCCAGTGTGTTTTAGCACATGTGAAATGTAATGCGAGTGGGCTGCTTTCTTGGCTTGTGGCCTCAACGTGTAATCCTACCGAATTACAAATAGTTCAGTTGTCTGCTTTGCTGTATTGCTTGATTCGAATGCTTATTTGTTGTTACGCTATACCTGAGTTGTCCAATATGTCAGCAGTGCCTACTGTACTATCGTAAAGAAATGCATGCCTATTTCATTTGAGTCCTTAACTTTTCCTCTCAACTTCATCACAAGACTGTCTTCGTAGTTTGTATGAGGCCACACTATTAAGTGCTTTCTCAGATTATTTCAACTACTTAGATGCCTTGGCAACTTAAATATAGCGGTTGTATACTCCCTTTCAACTAGGGATGTCAACTGGGTCTGGTTTAATCCCGATTAAAGTCCACTAGTGGTATGATAGTTCAAAAGAGTTTTTGTTTTTTTGAGGAAAATGAACTAGGGAGGTAGCAAAAACTAACTAGATGGGACTGGCGGATTTCGTTTATTTTCCACTTACATCCCTAGTTTCATCTTACCATTTTAATTTCTTTTCGGCTGATGCTGCTTCGAACCATTTAAATATAGTTTGCCATGCTCGGCAATAATTCGTCCGTCGTTTACCATGTAAGCTTACTGCCTGGATCATACGATAACTATCTCTTACTGATGTCCAGCGGAAACCTTTCAGGATGCCGTTCACACTAGGACACAATGTACAACCCCAGAATCTATTTGTGGAAGCAGCGCGCCATCCATGTTACCAGATGGTAGCAGTTCAGAGGCAACACCGTCGGAGAGCAGTCCGAGCACAAATATTATAGTGCTTGAGGCTCTGCTAGAGGCAGAAAGAGATGGTGTGGCTGCCATGAATGAGGTAATATTTATCTTGAGGCTGGAAATTACAGAATTAGCGGCACACATTATGCAAGCAACCCAAGAATTGGAGGAAGTAAGAATGTTGCATTTGAAGATGGAGGAGGTCCTGCTGTTTCTGCTATCTGAAGCCCAAGATAATCCCGGTTCTTCTTTAGATACCAGTTGAAATTTTCATTAGATTATTGTACTTGCATGTTGTGTCATGTCTCTGAATGGATTATGTTGCAAGACCCCCTATGTTGTCCATGTGTTGTAATGATCCGAATTTTTTAGGTGAGGTAATCCTCAGAACTTGTATGATTGACATAAGGTGAACTGTTTGTTGTGTGAGCATATTGTATTGGATGAAATAACTGTTTGACTCAGAGTGTATCCAACCTACTGAATTCGAAGATCACAACATTTGTAAATCATAATCATATATAAAGGTGGAATAAATCTTTGTTGTGGTTTTGAAGAAATAAATAACAAAACATATAATTATCTGTGGATATTCGTAATCGAATACAAATTGGATTTGAATTTAGTTTGCCAGGTCCCAGGGCAAACGTGAATGCTAATTCTCCCAAGTTTTGAACGAAGCGGCTAAACACCCACTATAATTTGTGGGCTGCTCGAAGCAAGTGTTTGCGAGATGGAAATTACTGTCTACCCCTGACACTTGACATCCTTATTGACAGGATTTACACTGCTGTCGATAGGGGTAGACTAGTAACTTCAATCAAACGTGACACGACGGCCTCTGAGCCCATTCAGACATGGTGGGCGCCAAACGTGGGCGGCAAAACACATTTGATTCAAGCTCGTCCGAAAGACATGTGTCTCTTCCTCCATTTCCCAATTCATACACGGTGGGTGGCAAAACAAACTCTCCTCGTCCGAAATCGATGTAGGCTTATATTTTAAATAGGGGCAGATGTGTAACTTCCATCAGACGTGACACAACCGCCCTACCTGTCAGCCCCATTCATACACCGTGGGCGCCAACCGTGGGCGGCAAAACACCCTTACCGGAGCCGCTACCCCTACCCCGTCGTCCACTGCAACAGATGGACGTCTCTCATCCACGGCGCTGGACCAGGATCCTTTCATCGCCTCCTCTCGCTTCATCGGCTCTGTCGTCCACCTTGCCGTTGCCGCTCCTACGACTGCCTCGTCCACGAAAATAGGATATATCCCCCGACCCGGCCGTCTGCCATCTAAAGTCTTCTTCCCCGCCGCCGACACCCATCGCACCCGCAGCACCCTCAACGTATCAGCATAGGCCTACACGGCGTCGCAAGAGAGGTGGTACTCTTCCATATGTGCTTAAGTTCTTGATCTCACCTGGAAAATAGATCATAATTTGTTTACTATACTTTTCTTGTCCGTACCAAATCATAGTGGCTAGTTGAAAGCAAACATTGGTTGCGAAGTAGCTTTGTCCGGTTTGCACCTTCAGATCCGCCATGGCATGGGCACTATACTCGTAAAGCTTATGTTTCCCCCTTTATATTTACTACCATTATCGTAGGTGCTTCGTGTCGTGCTAGCACTGCTCCTCAAGACCTCAACCCAAAGCTTACGTGTTGAAATACGAATCTGATATGATGCTCATATCACTAAAACAGAGAACTTTTAATTGGTCACCTAATGTTCCTATATTCGTTTCGAAAAGCATGTGCGCCACCCACTGGTCCAGCTAGTTCCACTTTCCTGATTTTTCTCTTGATGCTTAGGGTTTTCTCCTTTTATCTACTCTACTATGATCTGCGTAGGTGCTTTCTGTCGTACTAGCATTACTCCACCATTCAAGCTAAACAACACAACACTCAGAATTCGAAAGCTTAGTTGTTCAAATATGATTGTGATATGATACTGATATTAGTTAACCGACACATTTAATTGGTTAGCTAAAGGTCCCACTTGAGTTTCCAAATGCATGTCGCGACATATGGAGAGACAGCATAATTACATTTCTTTGTCACTTGTTGACCGTACTTTCTTGTCCATACCAAATCTTAGTTGTTATTTCAAAGCAAACATCGGTTGCTAACTACCCTTTGCACGGTTTGCAGCTTCAGATCTGCCATCCCACTGCCACGGTCAACACTGTACTCATCATGCTTATGTTTTCCCCAGTTTATGATGACCACAATCAGCCTACGTGGTTCGTGTCGTAATAGCACTGCTCCACCCATCGAGCTAAACAAGCTTAGTTGTACAAATTCATATATGATATTATTGCTGATATTAGTAAAACTGAGAGTTGTTTAATTGGTTAGCTAAATTTTCCTACTTTAGTTTCGAAATGCATGTGAGCCACATATGGAGAGACCGGAAAGAATAGTATTTCTCTGTGCGCTTTGGTTCATCATGGGTGGCCAACCGACATTGTATTAAAAGACTTGTAATATCTTCAATCTGCTTGCTCTTCTGCTCTTCTTTAAGATGATACTCTTCTCTTGCGGTCGACTAGTCAGGTCGAGTTGTTCTCCCTTAGTATATTTTGAATCTGTCAGGTCAGGTCGACTTGTTCTTCTTTACTATATGTTGAAGCTATCATCTGCGAAGTGTCATCACTTCTGGAGTTCTCATATTTTGAGTAGTAGGCCACATTATATTAATGCACACAACAAATTACAGCATTCATGGCATCTTTTAGAAGAATTGCAGAGATAGCACAAAGGGGTTTACAGGGAGGCAGTATTGGATTAGAATCACTTCTGCATTACAAAGAAAATCTCACTTGTTTTTATGTTTTAATGCATGTCAGATATTGAACATTATCAAAATGAATATGAGAATGGGCGCACGAGAGGAATATTGCGGAATGATCCACTGCCTAACAAACTTGGCATGGTGGAGGATGGCCTATCTTATTCACCCATCAAGGTGCTTGCTCTAACTTTGCAAAGTTGTATTGGTCGCACATATTTTGCTTCTGACCTCTTGCATTACTTCTACTTTGTTACACCATCTGCTTAGTTTAAGCATCATATATGAGTATATGCCATACCTATCCATTTTCTGTACCTATTCCATGTGTCATCACACTATGTTTTTCCAGTCAAATGTTGTTCTTTCGTAATAGGTGTCCAAAGGAAGAGGGTGAGTGCAGGTCGTCAAGGAGTACAAACTAGGTATTTGAAAAATGTAGTGATACCTGTTAAATCAGATAGATCAGCAGCCACAGAAAACACAGGCCCAAGTGTACCACACTTTACCCCTACTCTAGTGGCCAAACCCCTATTAGAACTGCTGGGAGCCCAGCGTCAGGTACTGTCTATGATATCAATTCAAAATTTGAACTCCTAAATTTCTGCTTGTGCCTTGCCTTCTCTCTTGTATGAAAACTAATTTCATATGAATCTCCTTGCTCAAAGGATCATACGATCTCAAAACAATAATGGGCTCTACATTGCTCTTGTCAGTACCTCTCTCCCTTTTGCCTTGTAACGCTGTACTTAATTAATTGCTATTTGATTATGTACCATCAGTCTTCACCTGAGCTTCATTATCCTCTATTTCTTCCAATATTATTTGATCTATATTTACTCTTTGCAAAATGTAGAATAATGGAAACACTTATAAAGAATTTTCTTTGGGGAATTTATTGAATTATCCTTCCATCAACATGGAGAAGGGCTTTGTCCAGCCCGTGTTAACATGTAATGTAAGTTCATCCTTCTCAAGCCTTCAAACTTTGTTCTAGTATAGATTTGGATAGGCATCACTTCCTCCACTGTTGTTTGCTTTGCTATTTACATCTGATTGGATGTTTGCAACAACTACCAGTTTCAAATTGTAGTTGTAAAAACATGTTCCTTATGTAGAACAAATCCATTTATTTGCTTATATAATTGTGAAACCTGTTATGTGTCTCCTTGTTTCTCTTTCAGACTCGTATCTCTTACGCCAGGCAGAACTTTAGGGAAGATAGTGAGCCAAACCATCTTGAGGACAACGAGATGACCCCAAGGTCCTGTCTTGATGAAGACAGTGAGTTGAAGCTACTCACCAGCAGGTGTGAGATAACCTCTGTGCAGTCGCTGCCTCAATCAGTTCGACTTCTTCAGTCTCAACTTAAAGCGGAAAGGCTTGCTTCAGCTCAGCTCCGAGTTGAAGTCAAAGATGCAATGAAGTTGTCAGAGGACTGCCGTTCGCACCATCATGCCTTAAATATAGTGTTGATGCATCTATCATTGACACAACTGAGGTCTAATCAGCTTCTTCAGCTGTTTGGGGGGGCCCGACCTGGCCAGGCCTAGTGCCTTCTGGAGTGCTCTCAGTTTTGTATATTCTTTTGTCGGCGTGTTTATTTGCATTGGTGGCGAACTTTGATGCCCAGTGGATGTAATATGTGTGATAGCCGTGATAGCCTAGCGTAAGTTGCTTGCTTATTTATTTCCTTGTTGTCTTGTTTATTTGTTTGCTTCTAGTCATTGCAGTTCTTTTTCCGCGGTTTGCTAGTGGCTGCAATAACCTATTTTTTAAAACTAGACCACAATAACCATGGGCTAATATTTACTGTAGTGACACTGGGCCTCCTACGGGTCATAGAAACAGTGGGCCTTCTACGGGCCGTAGAAACAATGGGCCTTCTACGGGCCGTAGAAACAATGGGACTTCTACGGGCCGTATCATCAATGGGCCTTATACGGGCAGTATGATCGATGGCCAAACATGGGCCAATAATAGGCCGCATTATGGCCGTAAACGGGCTAGAGTTGGAATCGTCCGTTCATGGGCCGACCATAACGGGCCATCGTTAATAGGCCGTATTTGATGACGCTATGAAAACGGCCCAACGTATTAACGGACCACAAATGGGCCGACTATAACCACGGGCTGAATTTGGCCCACAAGAAGAAAATGACAGTAACGGGCCGTAAGTAAACGAATGCTGGAAATGATCCCAAGAATAAATGGGCTCTGAGAAGGCCGAAAGATAACATGGGCTGGAAACGGCCCAATGGAATAACGGGCCGTTAATGGGTATAAAGTGATACACTATTCATTATGGGCCAGTTTCACCACGGGCCGTTAATGGGTGTAAAGTGATACACTGTTCATTACGGGCCAGTTTCACCACGGGCCGTTAGTAGGCCAAGAGTTACATAGGGCCTCATATGGGCCGAAAGACGTCATGGGCCATACATGGGCCAGAAGTGAAAATGGGCTGGCATCATATTGGGTGGCCCAGATGACGCTACTGGGCCTAATTCGGATAGGGCATAACGGGCCTTGGGTTAGCGGGCTGTAAATGGGCAATATGCGAACATGCCATTAATAGGCTTTACATGGGCCAGCCTGCCACCTTTTGACCAAGTCAAACGGGCTGGCCTTTTCACAGGAATGGGCCTCTGTTGGGCCGTGCCACGTGTCGACGTATCATAGGCGCCTATCTGACCCACTGACGAGCTGACACGTGTTTCGTCCGGCCAATAAGAATTTTACACGTGGAAATTTCTCATTGGTCGGGGCTGTTAACGGGTTATCGGATCCAAAACCTGACCCGATAGCTTAATGACGTTCCGTTACGGTGGATGCCACGTGTCGGTCACCCTTGACGAAAGCACTTCTGTGACGCACGATTTATCATCATGGAAGTGGACACTTCCGTGATGATAATTTTGGTAATGTCATGGAACACTTCTACGACAGCACAGGTATGACTATCTTGATTCTGTCATAAATTTGTCATGGATGTACATGCATGACAAAAAACGCGACCTACTGTGACAAACACGTATCATCACGGAAGTGTATTTTTTTGTAGTGCTTTATTATGCAGTCCGTCACTTTTATTGCTTCCATATCACAAGATCGTAAAATCTTATTTTCTCCACACTAAAAGATCATACATATTTAGAGAGCAATTTTTATTGCATGCACCGATGACAACTTACTTGAAGGATCTTACTCAATCCATAGGTAGGTATGGTGGACTCTCATGGCAATACTGGTTTAAGGGATGTTTGGAAGCACAAGTAGTATCTCTACTTGGTGCAAAGAATTTGGCTAGCATGAGGGGGAAAGGCAAGCTCAACATGTTGGATGATCCATGACAATATACTTTATTTCAGATATAAGAAAAATAACCCATTACGTTGTCTTCCTTGTCCAACATCAACCTTTTAGCATGTCATATTTTAATGAGTGCTCACAACAACAAAAGATGTCCAAGATAGTATATTTATATGTGATATCTCTCTTCCTTCAATATTCTTTCATGAATTGTTCAAGTGACCAATACAATGTTTGCTAACCTTCAATAAATTTACCACCTCTACTTCTTATATGTGAAGTCATTACTCCCCATGGGATAAGCATATGAAACATATATAATTTCAGATTTATGATATTCACTCATTCAACTATTTACTCATAGGACATAAGTGAAGCACACGAGTAAATGACAAACTACTCCAAAAAGATATAAGTGAAGATCAAGAGTAGTTAAATAATTATGTAGCTATGTGAAGACTCTCTCTCATTTAATAATTTCAGATCTTGATATTTTATTCAAACAGCAAGCAAAGCAAAATAAAATGGCATTCTAAGAATGGCAAACATCATGTGAAGAAGCAAAAACTTAGGATCAACCGAAACTAACCGATAGTTGTTGAAGAAGAAAGGTGGGATGCCAACCGGGGCATCCCGAAGCTTAGACGCTTGAGACTTCTTGAAATATTATCTTGGGATGCCTTGGGCATCCCCAAGCTTGAGCTTTTGTGTCTCCTTAATTCCTCTCATATCATGGTCTCCCTAAATCTCAATAGCTTCATCCACACAAAACTCAACAAGGACTCGTGAGATAAGTTAGTATAAGCCATTGCAAAAACCTTATCACACTCTACTGTAGCAAATCACTAAAATTATTATTCAAAATTGCATACTAAATGCCTCTGCATATTTAATAGTCCTATCCTCAAATAGAACCATTAAAGGAGCAAACATATGCAAACAATGCAAACATGACAGCAATCTGCCTAAACAGGACAGTCTGTAAAGAGTGCAGCAAGATCCATACTTCCCTAACTCCAAAAATTATGAAAGAAAATTCCCACTGTAGTAAATTTATCAGAGCTTAATATGCAAAAGGTTTCAACATTTTATCACATCCTGACTTTTCTAGGTAATTATTGCAACAGCGGTAAACTTTCTGTTTTCAAACAGCAACATGAAGACTTGTAAAATAGGCATAGTAAAGGCTATCAATGCCAATTTTATTGGAATAAAAGATGCAATTTTTTTTATAAATAACAGAAAGAAAATCCTAACAAAATAAATTGACGCTCCAAGCAAAACACATATCATGTGGTGAATAAAAATATAGCTCCAAGTAAAGTTACCGATGAACGAAGACGAAAGAGGGGATGCCTTCCGGGGCATCCCCAAGCTTAGGCTCTTGGTTGTCCTTGAATATTACCTTGGGTGCCTTGGGCATCCCCAATCTTAGGCTCTTGCCACTCCTTATTCCATAGTCCATCGAATCTTTACCCAAAACTTGAAAACTTCACAACACAAAACTTAACAGAAAACTCGTAAGCTCCGTTAGTATAAGAAAATAAATCACCACTTAGGTACTGTTGTGAACTCATTCTAAATTCATATTGTTTTAATATATACTGTAATCCAACTTCTCTATGGTTCATACCCTCTGATACTACTCATAGATTCATCAAAATAAGCAAACAACACATAGAAAACAGAATCTGTCAAAAACAGAAGAGCCTGTAGTAATCTGTATCAAACGTATACTTATGGAACTCATAAAATTCTCAAATAAATTGGTGTACCTGAGTAATTTGTCTATTAATCATATTAAAAAATAATTAACTAAATAGCACTCTCCAGTAAAAAATGGCAGCAATTCTCGTGAGCGCTAAAGTTTCTGATTTTTACAGCAAGATCGCAAAGACTTCCCCCAAGTCTTCCCAAAGGTTCTACTTGGCACAAACACTAATTAAAAGCATAAAACCACAATCATAACAGAGGATAGATTATTTATTTATTACTAAACTGGACCAAAAATCAAGAAACTAAAATACAATTGGGTTGCCTCCCAACAAGCGCTATCGTTTAACGCCCCTAGCTAGGCATGATGATTTCAATGATGCTCACACAAAAGATAAGAATTGAAACACAAAGAGAGCATCATCAAGAATATGACTAGCACATTTAAGTCTAACCCACTTCCTATGCATAGGGATTTTGTGAGCAAACAACTTATGGGAACAAGAATCAACTTGCATAGGAAGGTAAAACAAGCATAACTTCATAACTTTAAGCACATAGAGAGGAAACTTGATATTATTGCAATTCCTACAAGAATATATTCCTCCCTCATAATAATTTTTAGTAGCATCATGAATAAATTCAACAATATAACCAGCACCTAGAGCATTCTTTTCATGATCTACAAGCATAGAAATTTTATTACTCTCCACATAAGCAAGATTCTTCTCATGAATAATAGTGGGAGCAAACTCAACAAAATAATTATCATGTGAGGCATAATCCAATTGAAAACTAAAATCATGATGACAAGTTTCATGGATATCATTATTCTTTATAGCATACACGTCATCACAATAATCATCATAAATAGGAGGCATGCTTTCATCATAATATATTTGCTCATCAAAACTTGGGGGACAAAAAAATCATCTTCATCAAACATAGCTTCCCCAGGCTTGTGGCTTTGCATATCATTAGCATCATGCATATTCAAGGAATTCATACTAACAACATTGCAATCATGCTCATCATTCAAATATTTAGTTCCAAACATTCTAATGCATTCTTCTTCTAGCACTTGAGCACAATTTTCCTTTCCATCATACTCACAAAAGATATTAAAAAGATGAAGCGTATGAGGCAAACTCAATTCCATATTTTTTTGTAGTTTTATTTTATAAACTAAACTAGTGATAAAACAAGAAACTAAAAGATTTGATTACAAGATCTAAAGATATACCTTCAAGCACTAACCTCCCCGACAACGGCGCCAGAAAAGAGCTTGATGTCTACTACACAACCTTCTTCTTGTAGACGTTGTTGGGCCTCCAAGTGTAGAGGTTTGTAGGACAGTAGCAAATTTCCCTCAAATGGATGACCTAAGGTTTATCAATCCGTGGGAGGCGTAGGATGAAGATGGTCTCTCTCAAGCAACCCTGCAACCAAATAACAAAGAGTCTCTTGTGTCCCCAACACACCCAATACAATGGTAAATTGTATAGGTGCACTAGTTTGGCGAAGAGATGGTGATACAAGTGGTATATGGATGATAGATAAAGGTTTTTGTAATCTGAAAATATAAAAACAGCAAGGTAACTAATGATAAAAGTGAGCACAAACGGTATTGCAATGCGTTGAAACAAGGCCTAGGGTTCATACTTTCACTAGTGCAAGTTCTCTCAACAATAATAACATAATTGGATCATATAACTATGCCTCAACATGCAACAAAGAGTCACTCCAAAGCCACTAATAGCGGAGAACAAACGAAGAGAATATTGTAGGGTACGAAACCACCTCAAAGTTATCCTTTCTGATCGATCTATTCAAGAGTCCATAGTAAAATAACATGAAGCTATTCTTTCCGTTCGATCTATCCTAGAGTTCGTACTAGAATAACACCTTAAGACACAAATCAACCAAAACCCTAATGTCACCTAGATACTCCAATGTCACCTCAAGTATCCGTGGGTATGGTTATATGATATGCATCACACAATCTCAGATTCATCTATTCAACCAACACAAAAGTACTTCAAAGAGTGCCCCAAAGTTTCTATCGGAGAGTCAAGACGAAAACATGTGCCAACCCCTATGCATAGATTCCCAAGGTCACGGAACCCGCAATTTTATCACCAAAACATACATCAAGTGGATCAATAGAATACCCAATTGTCACCACGGGTATCCCACGCAAGACATACATCAAGTGTTCTCAAATCCTTAAAGACTCAATCCGATAAGATAACTTCAAAGGGAAAACTCAATCCATTACAAGAGAGTAGAGGGGAGAAACATCATAAGATCCAACTATAATAGCAAAGGTCGTGATACATCAAGATCTTGCCACCTCAAGAACACGAGAGAGAGAGAGATAGATCAAACACATAGCTACTGGTACATACCCTCAGCCTCGAGGGAGAACTACTCCCTCCTCGTCATGGAGTGCACCGGGATGATGAAGATGGCCACCAGAGAGGGATTCCCCCCTCCGGCAGGATGCCGGAACGGGTCTAGATTGGTTTTCGGTGGCTACGGAGGCTTCTGGCGGCGGAACTCCCGATCTATTCTGCTCCCCGAAGTTTTCAGGGTATATGGGTATATATGGGAGGAAGAAGTACGTCAGTGGACCTCCGAGCTGTCCACAAGGCAGGGGGCGCGCCTAGGGGGTGGGCGCGCTCCCACCCTCGTGGGCAGCCCGGGACTCTCCTGGTCCATCTCCGATACTCCATGGGCTTCTTCTGGTCCAAAAATAAGTTCCATGAAGTTTTAGGTTAATTGGACTCCGTTTGATTTTCCTTTTCTGCGATACTCTGAAACAAGGAAAAAAACAGAAACTGGCACTGGGCTCTGGGTTAATAGGTTAGTCCCAAAAATAATATAAAAGTGTCTAATAAAGCCCATAAACATCCAAAATAGATAATATAATAGCATGAATACTTCATAAATTATAGATACGTTGGAGACGTATCACCGAGCAGGCACACGCCCAGGGGCGCGCGGGCCGCCGGAGCAGGGGGAGGCCGGTGGCCTGGGGCCGGCGATGAGGGGCTGGGCGCGGCCGCAGCATGACGGGGAGGCAGCGGGCAGAGGAAGCCTGAGCGGCGCTGGGGCAGCAGTCGGCAGCGCCAACGCAACATAGAAGAAGCAGCGGCAGCGACGATGGCTGTGGCTCCAGGGGAGCGCCAAGGCGAGGTTTGTGGCACACAGGCCAGCAGTGGAGCGGGAGCCATGGCGGGGCAAGTGGTTGGGGCAGCCGGGCGTGGTCTTAGGCGGCAGCGGCGCAGGCAGTCGGCGGCGCTGGCGGAGCGGAGCAGAGCTGTGGCAGCAGAGCAGCACGGCTGCAGCGGGACGGACGCGATGCGCGGGGAGGAGGGCGCAGGCAGGTGCGGTCGTGGGGGCATGCGGTCAGCGGCTGGCGGGCACAGCCAGAGAGCGGCCTGGGGCGTGAGGGCAGGGACGCGACGGCGCGAGCAGAGGTGAGTGGGGAGGAGCAGCGCGTGCGGGTGGCAGAGGCGAGGCGCGGAGCACAACGACGGCACGCGGAGCGTGGCTGCAGGCGTGGCCATCGGGGCTGCACGGCACCGAGTGCAGCGGCAGAGCGAGTGAGCCACGGGCGCGCGGGGGGGGGGGGGGGGGGGGGGGGGGGGGGGGGGGGACGAAGCACGCACGCATTGGGCGCGGCCAGGGTAGGCGGCTGCGGGACGCGACGCGAGGAGCTCGCCGTCGGGCATGCGGGCGAGGGGAAGGAGGAGGCCGAGGGCCTCACCGTGGTTGTAGGGTTCGGGGCAGTGGGGTGCGGGGAGGAAGTCAGGGACGACGTGCGTGGCAGAGAGGAGCAGTCCGGCGAGGAGGAGGCGCCGGTGATGTGGTCGTGCGGCAAGGGCGAGGCAGCGTCGGGCGGCTAGCGGTGGCCGGTTCCCCTCCTCGATCCCGATCCAATCGAGGGAGAGGGGGGGATATTTTGCGGGGAGTGGGGGTTGAAGGAAATATGCCCTAGAGGCAATAATAAAGTTATTTTTTATTTCCTTCTATCATGATAAATGTTTATTATTCATGCTAGAATTGTATTAACCGGAAACATAATACATGTGTGAATACATAGACAAACAGAGTGTCACTAGCATGCCTCTACTTGACTAGCTCGTTGATCACAGATGGTTATGTTTCCTAACCATAGACATGAGTTGTCATTTGATTAACGGGATCACATCATTAGGAGAATGATGTGATTGACTTGACCCATTCCGTTAGCTTAGCACTCGATCGTTTAGTATGTTGCTATTGCTTTCTTCATGACTTATACATGTTCCTATGACTATGAGATTATGCAACTCCCATTTACCGGAGGAACACTTTGTGTGCTACCAAACGTCACAACGTAACTGGGTGATTATAAAGGTGCTCTACAGGTGTCTCCGAAGGTACTTGTCGGGTTGGCGTATTTCAAGATTAGGATTTGTCACTCCGATTGTCGGAGAGGTATCTCTGGGCCCTCTCGGTAATGCACATCACTTAAGCCTTGCAAGAATTGCAACTAATGAGTTAGTTTCAGGATGATGTATTATGGAACGAGTAAAGAGACTTGCCGGTAATGAGATTGAACTAGGTATTGAGATACCGACGATCGAATCTCGGGCAAGTAACATACCGATGACAAAGGGAACAACGTATGTTGTTATGCGGTCTGACCGATAAAGATCTTCGTAGAATATGTGGGAGCCAATATGAGCATCCAGGTTCTGCTATTGGTTATTGACCGGAGACGTGTCTCAGTCATGTCTACATAGTTCTCGAACCCGTAGGGTTCGCACGCTTAACGTTTCGATGACAGTTATATTATGAGTTTATATGTTTTGATGTACCGAAGGTTGTTCGGAGTCCCGGATGTGATCACGGACATGACGAGGAGTATCGAAATGGTCGAGACATGAAGATTGATATATTGGAAGCCTATGTTTGGATATCGGAAGTGTTTCGGGTGAAATCGGGATTTTACCGGAGTACCGGGAGGTTATCGGAACCCCCTGGGAGCTTAATAGGCCATAGTGGGCCTTAGTGGAGATGAGGAGAGGCGGCCAGAGCAGGGCCGCGCGCCCCTCCCCCCTTAGTCCGAATAGGACAAGGAGAGGGGGGCGGTGCCCCCCTTTCCTTCCTCTCTCCCTCCTCTTTCCCCCTCCACTCCTAGTCCAACAAGGAAAAGGGAGGGAGTCCTACTCCCGGTAGGAGTAGGACTCCTTCTGGCGCGCCCCCTCTAGGCCGGCCGCACCTCCCCCTTGCTCCTTTATACGGGGACAGGGGGCACCTCTAGACACACAAGTTGATCTGTTGATCTCTCCCAGCCGTGTGCGGTTCCACCCTCCACCATAATCCACCTCGATCATATCGTAGCGGTGCTTAGGTGAAGCCCTACTTCGGTAGCATCATCATCACTGTCATCACGCCGTCGTGCTGACGGAACTCTCCCCCGAAACTCTGCTGGTCAGAGTTCGTGGGACGTCATCGAGCTGAACGTGTGCTGGACTCAGAGGTGCCAGACGCTCGGTACTTGGATCGGTCGGATCGTGAAGACGTACGACTATATCAACCGCGTTGTGCTAACGCTTCCGCTTTCGGTCTACGAGGGTACGTGGACACACTCTCCCCTCTCGTTGCTATGCATCACCATGATATTGCATGTGCGTTGGAATTTTTTGAAATTACTACGTTCCCCAACAGTGGCATCAGAGCCAGGTTTTATGCGTTGATGTAATATGCACGAGTAGAACACAAGTGAGTTGTGGGCGATATAAGTCATACTGCTTACCAGCATGTCACACTTTGGTTCGGCGGTATTGTTGGATGAAGCGGCCCGGACTGACATTACGCGTACGCTTATGCGAGACTGGTTTTACTGCCGTGCTATGCACACAGGTGACTAGCGGGTGTCAGTTTCTCCAACTTTAGTTGAACCGAGTGTGGCTACGCCCGGTCCTTGAGAAGGTTAAAATAGCACTAACTTGACAAACTATCATTGTGGTTTTGATGCGTAGGTAAGAACGGTTCTTGCTCAGCCCGTAGCAGCCACGTAAAACTTGCAACAACAAAGTCGAGGACGTCTAACTTGTTTTTGCAGGGCATGTTGTGATGTGATATGGTCAAAACATGATGAGATATAAGTTGTTGTATAAGATGATCATGTTTTGTTGAAGTTATCGGCAACTGGCAGAAGCCTTATGGTTGTCTCTTTATTGCATAAGATGCAAGCGCCAAATAATTGCTTTACCTTATCGCTATGCGATAGCAATAGTTGCAAGAGCAATAGTTGGTGAGACGACCATGTGACGACACATTGATATAGATCAAGATGATGGAGATCATGGTGTCATGCCGGTGACGATGGAAATCATGATGATGCTTTGGAGATGGAGATCAAAGGCACAAGATTATGATGGCCATATCATGTCACATATTTTGATTGCATGTGATGTTTATCTTTTATACATCTTATTTTGCTTAGTTCGACAGTAGCTTTATAAGATGATCTCTCACTAATTATCAAGGTACAAGTGTTCGCCTTGAGTATGCACCGTTGCGAAAGTTCTTCATGCTGAGACACCACGTGATGATCGGGTGTGATAGGCTCTACGTTCAAATACAACGGGTGCAAAACAGTTGCACACGCGGAATACTCAGGTTAAACTTGATGAGCCTAGCATATAACAGATATGGCCTCGGAACACTGAGACCGAAAGGTCGAGCGTGAATCATATAGTAGATATGATCAACACAATGATGTTCACCATTGAAACTACTCCATCTCACGTGATGATCGGACATGGTTTAGTTGATATGGATCATGTGATCACTTAGAGGATTAGAGGGATGTCTATCTAAGTGGGAGTTCTTAAGTAATATGATTAATTGAACTTAAATTATCATGAACTTAGTCCTGGTAGTATTAGCATATCTATGTTGTAGATCAATAGCTCGCGTTTAGCTCCCCTGTTTTATTTTTGATATGTTCCTAGAGAAAACTAAGTTGAAAGATGTTAGTAGCAATGATGCGGATTGGATCCGTGATCTGAGGTTTATCCTCATTGCTGCACAGAAGAATTATGTCCTTGATGCACCGCTAGGTGAAAAACCTATTGCAGGAGCAGATGCAGATGTTATGAATGTTTGGCTAGCTCAATATGATGACTACTTGATAGTTTAGTGCACCATGCTTAAACGGCTTAGAATCGGGACTTCAAAGACGTTTTGAATGTCATGGACCATATGAGATGTTCCAGGAGTTGAAGTTAATATGTCAAGCAAATACCTGAGTTGAGAGATATGAAGTCTCCAACAAGTTCTATAGCTAAAAGATGGAGGAGAATAGCTCAAGCAGTGAGCATGTGCTCAGATTGTCTGGGTACTACAATCGCTTGAATCAAGTGGGAGTTAATCTTCCAGATAAAATAGTGATTGACAGAATTCTCTAGTCACAATCACCATGTTAGTAGAACTTCATGATGAACTATAGTATGCAAGGGATGACGAAAACGGTTCCCGAGCTTTTCATTATGATGAAATCGATGAAGGTAGAAATCAAGAAAGAGCATCAAGTGTTGATGATTAACAAGACCACTAGTTTCAAGAAATGGGCAAAGGGAAAGAAAGGGTACTTCAAGAAGAACAGCAAGCAAGTTGCTGCTCAAGTGAAGAAGCCCAAGTCTGGACCTAAGCATGAGACTAAGTGCTTCTACTGCAAAGGGACTGGTCACTGGAAGCGGAACTGCCCCAAGTATTTGGCGGATAAGAAGGATGGCAAAGTGAACAAATGCTATATTTGATATACATGTTATTGATGTGTACTTTACTAGTGTTTATAGCAACCCCTCGGTATTTGATACCGGTTCAGTTGCTAAGAGTAGTAACTCGAAACGGGAGTTGCAGAATGAACAGAGACTTGTTAAGGGTGAAGTGACGATGTGTGTTGGAAGTGGTTCCAAGATTGATATGATCATCATCGTACACTCCCTACACTTTCAGGATTAGTGTTGAACCTAAATAAGTGTTATTTGGTGTTTGCGTTGAGCATGAATATGATTTGATCATGTTTATTGCAATATGGTTATTCATTTAAGTTAGAGAATAATTGTTATTCTGTTTACATGAATAAAACCTTCTATGGTTATGCACCCAATGAAAATGGTTTGTTGAATCTCGATCGTAGTGATACACATATTCATAATATTGAAGCCAAAATATGCAAAGTTAATAATGATAGTGCAACTTATTTGTGGCACTGTCGTTTAGGTCATATTGGTGTAAAGCGCATGAAGAAAATCCATGCGGATGGGCTTTTGGAATCACTTGATTATGAATCAGTTGATGCTTGAGAACCATGCCTCATGGGCAAAGATGACTAAGACTCCATTCTCTAGAACAATGGAGCGAGCAACTGACTTATTGGATATAATACATACTGATGTATGAGGTCCGATGAGTGTTGAGGCTCGCGGCGGGTATCGTTATTTTTCTGACCTTCACATATGATTTGAGCAGATATGGGTATATCTACTTGAAGAAACGTAAGTGTTCGGGATATACCCCACAGTGTAAACCGGCCGGAAGTTAACCCAGCCGGACTTGGCGGTTTATCTGAAGACCCCGCTGACACTTGGCGAGTTACTGGCGACCCGCCCTGACCTGGCGGTTTACAAGCAACCTGCCTGGTCATTATGACTCACTAGTAACCCAGCATGCGGGACAGACGGATGACAAGGCCCAAGGCCCAAAAGGCCAGTTCACGTTTAATGATGGGCCGGTTTAAGAGGAAAGGCATAAGGAATATTTGTCTTACAAGGAGTTAAGACCTGGACTTATATCCGGTTTGTATTAGAGATAGGCTAGTCCTAATCCTAATAGGACTCCACATGTAAACCGCCCCTTCAACATATATATAAGGAGGGGCAGGGCTCCCCAAAAGGGGACAAGATTCACAAGATTCACAAGTTCCACAAGTTGGACAAGTTAGGTTTAGACAATAGCTCTCAAGATAGAGCACTCTTGTAACCGTGATCATCATCATCAATATCAATGAAGCAGGACGTAGGCTTTTACCTCCACCGTGAGGGGCCGAACCTGGGTAAAAACCTCGCGTCTCTCATCCCGCTCAACCCCTCTCAAGCTACCACATAGATGCATTGGCCTCGCGACTAAGTCCTGACACTAAGGACATCTGCCGTGACAATTCCACGACAGTTGGCGCCCACCGTGGGGCCTGCGCACGGTGATGTTGAGTTCTTGGAGGGATTTTATCTAGGGTTTGAGAAGTTTGCATCCAGATGAGGAAAAGACCGGTTTCTTGGAAGGATCTGCATCAACGTTAAAGTTCACTAGAGATTTTTTATTGATGGTGTTCACCGGTTCGTTTGGCAAGATCATCAGAGAAGATTTCGGAAGATGAGAATTTTTCTTTGGTTCAACAAGTATTCGCCGGGTCGGATGGATGCAAGTCGCCAACAGGCGCAAGGCCAAGTCTCCGTCGAGCGATCAAGTCAAAAAATATAAGCAAGAACACTGTTTCATCGCATCCAAGGGTTTCGAGTACTAGTGCATCATCGGTAACGCCATCTGAGACCAAATCGGTCTTTTTCTTTGTCAACTCCGTTTGGATCCATCGGGGAAGATTACTATGGGAAGGACACGTCTCCGTCTCGATCGGCGCTTCCAAGTTGGCCGCAGGTCACCTAGCCTCCGGGCCGCGGCGCCGACTCGCCACCAGCTTCCACTGCCGTCGTCCCCGCAACTGCGCCCTTGAACCGCCGTTCATGGAGGGCCGGTTCCTGTTCCGCGGTGCCGCACTCCCAAGCCCGCCACGGCCTCGCGCCGCTTCTTCCACGGTTGCCGCAAGTCGCCGTCGCGGGCGAGTCACCTCCGCCATGGCCAGGACCTAATCAGCCTCTGACCCGCCTGCCGCAGGCTACCTTGCTTCGATTCGATCTGCTGCTGTGGCCTCGACTCGCCTCTGCTCGTCTCTAAGACGCCGTCTTGCTTCGGACGCCTGTGTCTGCGATTCTTTTTGGACGATTAGAGCTGTCAATATTGGCTACACTGTTGCCAACACCATGATAACAGAGAAGTGGTCTTGCGCGATTCAGACTAGTAAATTTGGAGATAAAGTAAATCAGCCGGCTTACGAAAGTTTGCTAATGTGTCAAGTGGAGTGCTTATGGTGGCACGCATACGACCAAGTACTACTACTACTTGTGGCAAGGCTTCAATTTGGTATGACACGTATCCCAAGGCAATGATTACTCCAAGGGAATGCAAAAAGACAACCAAGCGGGTGTGGTATTCCATAAATCATCAGACTGTGTTCAGCATTATTCATCAGCATCCACGGTCATCCTATAAAAATACCAGGTGCTATCTTTTCTATATATGTTATCAATGCATATTAAATTGTTTGAGAACAGTTACTCTGGTCTGTGCTATTTTTTCGCATGACTATTATTCATTAAAAAGGTCTTGCAAAAGGGGCGTGAGCAGATATTATTTTTTGCACTAGCGCTCATCCTGCGTAGGTTGCTACCCCCGCTACATCAGCACACGCAATTGACTTATTGTTCGCCCCTGCGGCCGATTCTCCCACCCGCACCGGTTTATAAACGCCGCGATCGACTCGCTGTCCATGCCGGCTTACAAACGTCGCGGCCGACTCACCCATCCGCACCGGTTCATCTGTGAGCGACTTCAATTTCACCAAGCGATCATCAATCTCATGGCGGATCATTTCCGGCCTGGCACATTAGGTGATATCCATCTAAAATATATTTTATTGGCATATATTATTGTTGTCAAAGAGCAGTTTATCTTTGCCTTGGTCTGCACTACTGTTGATGCAGGATAATGTGGTTGACTCACCCGCGCCGGTTTACAGCATTGCGGCCGACTCATCTGTTTTGGGCCACCTCTGATGCGGCGGTCGTTTTTTACCGTCTGTCTCTCGCGGCCTGGTCTACATCAACGCACTGGGCCGCACTTGTCTGGAAGAGCTGTTTATTGACTATGAGCAAGTCACTACTTGGGAAGCTCGGTTTTCTTTCAACATTTTGGAGGCAATTATTATGTATTATCAGCCGTCGTCTGCACTGGATGGTTCAATGGACATGCACACAAGTCGCCGCCACTATAGTTTGGTTAAACTTCAAGGAGCCAGTTGGAAGGAACCATTGGCCGAGTTGCTGACACGGCTCATATGGGATCATTTACAACCCGCCGCCGTCACCTCAACCTTTTACGGATTCACATCATGCTATCAACGCCAATGATATACAAGTTATGCCGGTTTATATCACGGTCAAATATGGAGAGTCTCAAGCCAACTCCTTGAGTCACCTCTGAGACTCGGGGGCTACGATGACATGACTTAGCAAATCTTGCCAGTTTCAGCCGGTTTAAGAACCCCAGGATGATGGAGGGAAAGATAACCCAGTCCTGGAGGCTACTGTTATATTGATGAAAGTTTAAAGGCCGTCAGAAAATTTCCGGTTTAGAAAGTATATGACAGTTACAAAATCCCGGCTCAATGAAGAAGATCCGGGTCATCAGAAAGGATTCCGGTTTAAAATCTGGCTCAAGGGAAGTCAGTCTGACTGCAGCTCTCAAATATCCGGTTTACAGTCCGGTTCGAGGGAAATCTGTTCTCCCACAAAGCTCTGGAGCGCTCAAATCCGGTTTAACAATGTCCGGTTCAAAAAGGAATTAACTTCTCGCAAACTCAAGTTTAAAGGTCGTCAGAAAATTTTCCGCTGAAAATGAAGATTCCGGTTTAAAATCCGGTTTAAGGGAAACATGTCTCCCACAAAGCTTTGAAGCTCTCAATATCCGGTTCAAGATCCTGGTTCAAGAAGAATTTATCTCTTGCAAAAAGTTAAAAATTGCCGAAGAGGACTTGCTGCCACGATGCGCGGTTCAAACATGGGTATCCCGCCTTACTGGCCTGATATATTATTGATCACATGGGGGCTTCTGCTTCATAAAGCGGGGTCTCTGTTCTTTTACATTATGTGTGGTTACACGGAGTTGTTCTAAAGCGGCCTCCGGTTTACCCCTTGAGTTAGCTTTTTAAAAGCATCATGTTATATCACTTGGAGGTTTGGTCGTGTCCGAACCAATACCATACCTCTTGATAGGCGAGAGCCACCAGATCACTTAGGGACTTTGTCACGTCTGAACCAGTCATGCCTCTTGATCGGCCTAAGGCCACAGAATCACTTGGGGGCTTGGTCGAACCCGAACCATTGCCATGCCACTTGATCGGCATAAATGCCACGGTTTCATTTGGGGACCTGGCTGACTAGAACCATAGTTACACCTAACGGGAGCTTGGTTGTGTTCGGCCATGGTAACGCCATTTGATCAGCTCAAATAAACCTTTTTGCAAACGGTTCTGTCATTGCTTTTGCTTCGCACTTTTCTTTGCAAGATACTTTTTTCTTTTTTATTGCGTTTTTTAAACCGACAAAGTTTTCAACCAATCAATTGACGGAACACAGTTCACGTCAATCCGGAGACTATTTGCCTGGTTTGATCCTTGTTGTTAACATCCTCTTATGGAGTAACACGGTGTTTATCACAACCCGGCACGGTTTTATCATAAACCGGCACAATATGGAAGGAGTTATCAGTACTCGAGATTTGGGTTATCACCCTTACTATAAAAAGTTGGTAAAACCAACAATGTGATTCAATATCACAAGTATGATATATTCCATATTTGATTATTATTTAGTGAAGCCTTGGTTATAAACCCGGGTTATATGTTGGGCATTATGACCTGTCCGACGGTAAACTGCCAGGACACTTTAAACTTGTTGTATGCAGAAACAGGTTTGTTAAACCGGCCTGGCTTTGGACTATAAGTCGCCAGTATATATATATTTGGATTGCGCCATTGGAATCATGCGCTCATAAATCATTGGGTTATATTATTCAAATAGCCAAGTTTGGCTGAATTTTCATTATGATATTGAATGAATAAGGTTTTCACCGGATTATGTTATCTTAAATAGCCAACATGGCTGGATTTTATTATGGTTATCAGTAACCAGTATTATGATTAAGGTTTTCAAAGTCGCATTAGCGCAAT
Source organism: Triticum urartu (assembly GCF_003073215.2). Taxonomy (NCBI): domain Eukaryota; kingdom Viridiplantae; phylum Streptophyta; class Magnoliopsida; order Poales; family Poaceae; genus Triticum; species Triticum urartu. Next base: position 87,988,216 of record NC_053027.1, read on the forward strand.
GGCTATTATATTATCAATGGATATGATTTATTCTACAATTGAAGGAATAGTCCCGAGTCGCTGCAGGCTTACGACTCGACACTTGGGGGCTACATTATTCACATTGAGATTTCATCAAATATGCAAGTCTCATGTCGCTGCAAGCATGCACCATGACACTTGGGGGCTAATGCAAAATAATTTTACCTCACTTTATTGAAGACCCGACTCATCACATTGTAATGAGCCGACCCTTGGGGGCTACCAATTGCTCCTGTCAAAAATTCAAGGCACACAAGTTTTTATCCATTATATTGAAGGGTCGACTCCTCAGTTGGTAAAGCACAAAGCTCTTAACCTTGTGGACGTGGGTTCAAGCCCCATAATGGGAGTTATATCATATGATGTTATTTTCAATGAAGTATATATAAAGTCCCAGCTCAATATTATCTTAGTGAACCGGCCCTTGGGGGCTACACTGATTGAAGTTTTTACAAGCAATTACAAGTCCCAGGTTGCTGCAAGCATGACAACCCGACACTTGGGGGCTACATATATGGAGTATTCAGTTTATATAATTGAGATGAACAAACCGGATTTCTTCAAGGTTGAAACACTTATTGGAGCAAGTCTTCAGTTATCACTATGTTCTCCTCTTAAGACTTGGGGGCTACAGGTATTATGCATATAAAGAAGGAACATCTTCATTTTATCAGTTTTGAGCAAATCAGGAAGATCAATTACATGACACGGTGTCGACAACAATTATGACCCGGCGCCATCAATATTTATAAACCGGCCATTTTGGTAATATTAAACCGGCAAGTTTTACATCTTCAAACCGGTTGAAAGTCAGATAAGTATTTTCAGACCCATATTTCTTAAACCGACGCTTTGAGAGCTGAGTCAAAGGATTTATTCTTCACAATATTTCTCAGTGACAAACCAATGTCGGCAAATTGATTATGAAGCTGGTCTGTTGACCCGGATTTCCAAGAAGGAGGAAATAACAAAGACTTAAGGATAATCAGGTACCGGTTTACAAAAATTCTTAACCCGGATCATAACCTGTCAAATTTGTTCTTGTGTTTATTTTGCAGTATAAGTTTACCATGAATAAATCCAAGCTAAACTTGGGGGCTAATGTCGGGGATATACCCCGTGGTCTAAACCGGCCGGAAGTTAACCCGGCCGGACTTGGCGGTTTATCTGAAGACCCCGCTGACACTTGGCGAGTTACTGGCGACCCGCCCTGACCTGGCGGTTTACAAGCAACCTGCCTGGTCATTATGACTCACTAGTAACCCGGCATGCGGGGCAGACGGATGACAAGGCCCAAGGCCCAGAAGGCCGGTTCACGTTTAATGATAGGCCGGTTTAAGAGGAAAGGCATAAGGAATATTTGTCTTACAAGGAGTTAAGACCTGGACTTATATCCGGTTTGTATTAGAGATAGGCTAGTCCTAATCCTAATAGGACTCCACATGTAAACCACCCCTTCAACATATATATAAGGAGGGGCAGGGCTCCCCAAAAGGGGACAAGATTCACAAGATTCACAAGTTCCACAAGTTGGACAAGTTAGGTTTAGACAATAGCTCTCAAGATAGAGCACTCTTGTAACCGTGATCATAATCATCAATATCAATGAAGCAGGACGTAGGCTTTTACCTCCACTGTGAGGGGCCGAACCTGGGTAAAAACCTCGCGTCTCTCGTCCCGCTCAACCCCTCTCAAGCTACCACATAGATGCGTTGGCCTTGCGACTAAGTCCTGACACTAAGGACATCTGCCGTGACAATTCCACGACAGTAAGTCTGAAACATTTGAAAAGTTCAAAGAATTTCAGAGTGAAGTGGAAAATCATCGTAACAAGAAAATAAAGTTTCTACGATCTGATCGCAGAGGCGAATATTTGATTTACGAGTTTGACCTTCAATTAAAACAATGTGGAATAGTTTCACAAAACTCATGCCACCTGGAACACCACAACGTAATGGTGTGTCCGAACGTCGTAGCCGTACTTTATTAGATATGGTGCGATCTATGATGTCTCTTACTGATTTACCACTATCATTTTGGGGTTATGCATTAGCTACATTCACGTTAAATAGGGCACCATCTAAATCCGTTGAGACGACACCGTATGAACTATGGTTTGGCAAGAAACCTAAGCTATCGTTTCTTAAAGTTTGAGGTTGCAATGCTTATGTGAAAAAGTTTCAACCTGATAAGCTCAAACCCAAATCGAAGAAGTGCGTCTTCATAGGATACCCAAAAGAAAATGTTGGGTACACCTTCTATCACAGATCCGAAGGCAAGATATTCATTGCTGAGAATGGATCCTTTCTAGAGAAGGAGTTTCTCTCGAAAGAAGTGAGTGGGAGGAAAGTAGAACTTGATGAGGTAACTGTACCTGCTCCCTTATTGGAAAGTAGTTCATCACAGAAATCTGTTCTTTTGCCTACTACACCAATTAGTGAGGAAGCTAATGATGATGATCATGTAACTTCAGATCAAGTTACTACCGAACCTCGTAGGTAAACCAGAGTGAGATCCGCACCAGAGTGGTATGGTAATCCATGTATGAGAACAAAGTATGGACTTTGATTGACTTGCCTAATGATCGGCGAGCCATTGAGATTAAAGGGATCTTCAAGAGGAAGACGGACGCTGATAGTAGTGTTACTATCTACAAAGCTAGAATTGTCGCAAAAGGTTTTTGACAAGTTCAAGGTATTGACTACGATGAGAGTTTCTCACTCGTATCCATGCTTAAGTTTGTCCGAATCATGTTAGCAATTGCCGCATTTTATGAAACCTGGCAAATGGATAAACAAAACTGCATTCCTTAATGGATTTATTAAAGAAGAGTTGTATATGATGTAACCAGAAGGTTTTGTCAATCCTAAAGGTGCTAACAAAATATGCAAGCTCCAGTGATCCATCTATGGACTGGTGCAAGCATCTCGGAGTTGGAATATACACTTTGATAAGTTGATCAAAGCATATAGTTTTATACAGACTTGCAGTGAAGCCTGTATTTACAAGAAAGTGAGTGGGAGCACTACAGCATTTCTGATAAGTATATGTGAATGACATATTGTTGATCGGAGATAATGTAGAATTATTCTGCAAAGCATAAAGGAGTGTTTGAAAGGAGTTTTTCAAAGAAAGACCTTGGTGAAGCTGCTTACATATTGAGCATCAAGATCTATAGAGATAGATCAAGACGCTTGATAAGTTTTTCAATGAGTACATACCTTGACAAGATTTTGAAGTAGTTCAAAATGGAACAGTTAAAGAAAGAGTTCTTGCCTGTGTTACAAGGTGTGAAACTGAGTAAGACTCAAAGCCCGACCACGGCAGAAGATAGAAAGAGAATGAAAGTCATTCCCTATTCCTTGGCCATAGGTTCTATAAAATATGCCATGCTGTGAACCAGATCTATTGTATACCCTACACTGTTTTTGGCAAGGGAGTACAATAGTGATCTAGGAGTAGATCACTGGACAACGGTCAAAATTATCCTTAGTGGAATAAGGATATGTTTCTCGATTATGGAGGTGACAAAAAGGTTCGTCGTAAAGGTTTACGTCGATGCAAATTTTGACATTGATCCAGATGACTCTAAATCTCAATCTGGATACATATTGAAACTGGGAGCAATTAGCTAGAGTAGCTCTGTGCAGAGCATTGTTGACATAGAAATTTATAAAATACTTATGGATCTGAATGTTGCAGACCCGTTGACTAAACTTCTCTCACAAGCAAAACATGATCACACCTTAGTACTCTTTGGGTGTTAATCACATAGCGATGTGAACTAGATTATTGACTCTAGTAAACCCTTTGGGTGTTGGTCACATGTCGATGTGAACTATGGGTGTTAATCACATGGTGACGTGAACTATTGGTATTAAATCACATGGCGAAGTGAACTAGATTATTAACTCTAGTGCAAGTGGGAGACTGAAGGAAATATGCCCTAGAGGCAATAATAAAGTTATTGTTTATTTCCTTATATCATGATAAATGTTTATCATTCATGCTAGAATTGTATTAACCGGAAACATAATACATGTGTGAATACATAGACAAACAGAGTGTCACTAGTATGCCTCTACTTGACTAGCTCGTTGATCAAAGATGGTTATGTTTCCTAACCATAGACATGAGTTGTCATTTGATTAACGGTATCACATCATTAGGAGAATGATGCGATTGACTTGACCCATTCCGTTAGCTTAGCACTCGATCGTTTAGTATGTTGCTATTGCTTTCTTCATGACTTATACATTTTCCTATGACTATGAGATTATGCAACTCCCGTTTACCGGAGGAACACTTTGTGTATACGAAACGTCACAATGTAACTGGGTGATTATAAAGGTGCTCTATAGGTGTCTCCGAAGGTACTTGTTGGGTTGGCGTATTTCGAGATTAGGATTTGTCACTCCGATTGTCGGAGAGGTATCTCTGGGCCCTCTCGGTAATGCACATCACTTAAGCCTTGCAAGAATTGCAACTAATGAATTAGTTGCGGGATGATGTATTACGGAACGAGTAACGAGACTTGCCGGTAACGAGATTGAACTAGGTATTGAGATACCGACGATCGAATCTCGGGCAAGTAACATACCGATGACAAAGGGAACAACATATGTTGTTATGCTGTCTGACTGATAAAGATCTTCGTAGAATATGTGGGAGCCAATATGAGCATCCAGGTTCCGCTATTGGTTATTGACCGAAGACGTGTCTCGGTCATGTCTACATAGTTCTCAAACCCGTAGGGTCCGCACGCTTAACGTTTCGATGACAGTTATATTATGAGTTTATATGTTTTGATGTACCAAAGGTTGTTCGGAGTCCCGAATGTGATCACGGACATGATGAGGAGTATCTAAATGGTCGAGACATGAAGATTGATATATTGGAAGCCTATGTTTGGATATCGGAAGTGTTCCGGGTGAAATCGAGATTTTACCGGAGTACCGGGAGGTTATCGGAACCCCCCGGGAGCTTAATGGGCCATAGTGGGCCTTAGTGGAGAAGAGGAGAGGCGGCCAGGGCAGGGCCGCGTGCCCCGCCCCCCTTAGTCCGAATAGGACAAGGAGAGGGGGCGCCGCCCCCCCTTTCCTTCCTCTCTCTCCCTCCTCTTTCCCCCTCCACTCCTAGTCCAACAAGGAAAAGGGAGGGAGTCCTACTCCCGGTAGGAGTAGGACTCCTCTTGGCGCGCCCCCTCTAGGACGGCCGCTCCTCCCCCTTGCTCCTTTATATACGGGGGCAGGGGCACCTCTAGACACACAAGTTGATCTGTTGATCTCTCCCAGCCGTGTGCGGTGCCCCCCTCCAACATAATCCACCTTGATCATATCGTAGCGGTGCTTAGCCGAAGCCCTGCTTCGGTAGCATCATCATCACTGTCATCATGCCGTTGTGTTGACGGAACTCTCCCTTGAAGCTCTGTTGGATCGGAGTTCGTGGGATGTCATCGAGCTGAACGTGTGCTGAACTCGGAGGTGCCGTACGTTCGGTACTTGGATCGGTCGGATCGTGAGGACATACGACTACATCAACCGCGTTGTGCTAACGCTTCCGCTTTCGGTCTACGAGGGTACGTGGACACACTCTCCCCTCTCGTTGCTATGCGTCACCATGATCTTGCATGTGCGTAGGAAAATTTTGAAATTACTACGTTCCCCAACAGGGGTGTCGGTGGTTGACTGGGGGACGTGTTGCTTTGTGTCGCTGTTGAGATAAGGATGGGCCTTGGCCCAGTTGGGCAGGCCAGCTGGCCGGAGCCTAGTGGGGGGGGTGCTTCCTTTTTGTTTTTTTGTTAGTTTTGTTTTTCTCTTTTGTATTTTCTTTTCTTTTTATTTATTTACTTTTCTGTTTTAAATAATTTTAAATTATTAAGGCATTTTATAAAAATGTGTTTACTACACCATATTTATCTATGTAATATTTAGTACAAACCGAACATTTTTATTTTAATGTTTGAAAACTTTTATTATTTACCAAACTTTGAATTTGAATTTTTGACCGGTTTTGATCTAACGATAGATTAGCACCAGTAACCATGGTGACGTGGCACCATTAGCGTGGGATTACTGTAGCTTGATTACCCGGGCGTTACATGTTGGAAATATGCCCTAGAGGCAATAATAAATTGGTTATTATTATATTTCCTTGTTCACGATAATCGTTTATTATCCATGCTAGAATTGTATTGATAGGAAACTCAGATACATGTGTGGATACATAGACAACACCATGTCCCTAGTAAGCCTCTAGTCAACTAGCTCGTTGATCAATAGATGGTTACGTTTCCTGACCATGGACAATGGATGTCGTTGATAACGGGATCACATCATTAGGAGAATGATGTGATGGACAAGACCCAAACCTAAGCCTAGCACAAGATCATGTAGTTCGTATGCTAAAGCTTTTCTAATGTCAAGTATCATTTCCTTAGACCATGAGATTGTGCAACTCCCGGATACCGTAGGAGTGCTTTGGGCGTGCCAAACGTCACAACGTAACTGGGTGGCTATAAAGGTACACTACAGGTATATCCGAAAGTGCCTTTTGGGTTGGCACGAATCGAGACTGGGATTTGTCACTCCGTGTAACGGAGAGGTATCTCTGGGCCCACTCGGTAGGACATCATCATAATGTGCACAATGTGACCAAGGAGTTAATCACGGGATGATGTGTTACAGAACGAGTAAAGAGACTTGCCGGTAAAGAGATTGAACAAGGTATCAGGATACCAACGATCGAATCTCGGGCAAGTATTGTACCGATAGACAAAGGGAATTGTATACGAGATTGATTGAATCCTCGACATCGTGGTTCATCCGATGAGATCATTATGGAACATGTGGGAGCCAACATGGGTATCCAGATCCCGCTGTTGGTTATTCACCGGAGAGTTGTCTCGGTCATGTCTGCATGACTCCCGAACCCGTAGGGTCTACACACTTAAGGTTCGATGACGCTAGGGTTATAGGGAAAGTATGTACGCGGTTACCGAATTTTGTTCGGAGTCCCGGATGAGATCCGGACGTCATGAGGAGTTCCGGTGGAGGTAAAGATTAATATATAGGAAGTATGGTTTTGGCCACCGGAAGTGTTCCAGGCATCACCGGTAGTGTACCGGGACCACCAGAGGGGTCCGGGGGTCCACCAGGTGGGGCCACCAGCCCCGGAGGCCTACATGGGCCAATAGTGGGAAGGGACCAGCCCCTAAGTGGGCTGGGGCGCCTTCCCACCAAGGCCCATGCGCCTAAGGGGAAGAGGGGGCAAACCCTAAGGGCAGATGGGCCTTAAGGCCCATGCCTGGTGCGCCTCCCTCTCCCCCTCCACTTGGCCGCCACCCTAGATGGGATTGGGGCTGGCCGCCGCCCCTAGGGTGGAACCCTAGGTGGGGTGCACCCCTCCCTCTCCCCTATATATACTTGAGGACTTGGGGCTGCCAACAGATGAGTTCCTCTCCTTCTTGGCGCAGCCCTACCCCTCTCCCTCCTCGTCTCTCGTAATGCTTGGCGAAGCTCTGTTGGAGTCCCGCGCTCCTTCACCACCACCACGCCATCATGCTGCTGCTGGATGGAGTCTTCCCCAACCTCTCCTTCTCCCCTTGCTGGATCAAGGCGTAGGAGATGTCACCGGGCTGTACGTGTGTTGAACGCGGAGGTGCCGTCCATTCGGCACTAGGATCATCGGTGATTTGGATCACGACGAGTATGACTCCATCAACCCCGTTCACTTGAACGCTTCCTCTTAGCGATCTACAAGGGTATGTAGATGCACTCTCCTTCCCTCGTTGCTAGATTACTCCAATGATTGATCTTGGTGATGCGTAGAAAATTTTGAATTTCTGCTACGTTCCCCAACAGTGGCATCATGAGCTAGGTCTATGCGTAGTTACTATGCACGAGTAGAACACAAAGTAGTTGTGGGCGTCGATATTGTCAATTATCTTGCCGTTACTAGTCTTATCTTGATTCGGCGGCATCGTGGGATGAAGTGGCCCGGACCAACCTTACACGTACGCTTACGTGAGACCGGTTCCACCGACTGACATGCACTAGTTGCATAAGGTGGCTGGCGGGTGTTTGTCTCTCCCACTTTAGTCGGATCGGATTCGATGAACAGGGTCCTTATGAAGGGTAAATAGAAATTGGCAATTCACGTTATGGTTTTGGCGTAGGTAAGAAATGTTCTTGCTAGAAACCTATAGCAGCCACGTAAAAACTTGCAACAACAATTAGAGGACGTCTAACTTGTTTTTGCAGCAAGTGTTTTGTGATGTGATATGGCCAAAGGATGTGATGAATGATATATATGTGATGTATGAGATCATGTTCTTGTAATAGGAATCACGACTTGCATGTCGATGAGTATGACAACCGGTAGGAGCCATATGAGTTGTCTTTATTTTTTGTATGACCTACGTGTCATTGAGAAACGCCATGTAAATTACTTTACTTTATTGCTAAACGTGTTAGCCATAGTAGTAGAAGTAATAGTTAGCGAGCAACTTCATGGAGACATGATGATGGAGATCATGGTGTCATGCCAGTGACAAGATGATCATGGAGCCCCAAGATGGAGATCAAAGGAGCTATATGATATTGGCCATATCATGTCACTATTATTTGATTGCATGTGATGTTTATCATGTTTTTGCATCTTGTTTACTTAGAACGACGGTAGTAAATAAGATGATCCCTCATTCAAATTTCAAGAAAGTGTTCCCCCTAACTGTGCACCATTGCGAAGGTTCGTTGTTTCAAAGCACCACGTGATGGTCGGGTGTGATAGATTCTAACGTTCGAATACAACGGGTGTTGACGAGCCTAGCATGTACAGACATGGCCTCGGGACACATGCGAAACACTTAGGTTGACTTGACGAGCCTAGCATGTACAGACATGGCCTCGGAACACGAAAGACCGAAAGGTCGAGCATGAGTCGTATGGTAGATACGATCAACATGAAGATGTTCACCGATGATGACTAGTCTGTCTCACGTGATGATCGGACACGGCCTAGTTGACTCGGATCATGTAATCACTTAGATGACTAGAGGGATGTCTATCTGAGTGGGAGTTCATAAGATGAACTTAATTATCCTGAACATACTCAATAAGGTCTTCGCAAATTATGTCGTAGCTCACGCTTCAGTTCTACTGTTTAGATACGTTCCTAGAGAAAAATTAGTTGAAAGTTGATAGTAGCAATTATGCAGACAGTAGAAGGCTTATGTCCTTAATGCACCGCTCAGTGTGTTGAACCTCGAACGTCGTCTGTGGATGTTGCGAACATCTGACATACACGTTTTGATGACTACATGATAGTTCAGTGCGTAATGCTAAATGGTTTAGAATTAAGGCACCAAAGACGTTTTTGAAACATCGCAGAACATATGAAATGTTCGAGGGCTGAATTGGATTTCAGCTCGTGCCCACGTTCAAGAGGTATAAGACCTCCGACGATTTTTCTTAGCTGCAAACTAAGGAGAAAAGCTCAATTGTTGAGCTTATGCTCAGATTGTCTGAGTACAACAATCATTTGATCGAGTGGGAGTTGATCTTCCAGATGAGATAGTGATGTTTCTCCCACCAAGCTGCTAGAGCTTCGTTATGAGCTATAATATATCAGGGAGATATATGATGATCCTTGAGATATTCGCGATGTTTGACACCACAAAAGTAGAAATCAAGAAGGAGCATCAATTGTTGATGGTTGGTGAAACCATTAGTTTCAAGAAGGGCAAGGGCAAAAGGGGATACTTCATGAAACGGCAAATTAGCTGCTGCTCTAGTGAAGAAACCCAAGGTTGAACCCAAACCCGAGACTAAGTGCTTCTGTAATAAGGGGAACAGCCACTGGAGCAGAATTACCCTAGATACTTGGTAGATGAGAAGGCTGGCAAGGTCGATAGAAGTATATTGGATATACATTGTGTTAATGTGTACTTTACTAGTACTCCTAGTAGCACCATGGTATTAGATACCGGTTCGGTTGCTAAGTGTTAGTAAACTCAAAATAAAAGGCTGCGGAGTAAACGGAGACTAGCTAAAGGTGAGCTGGCGATATGTGTTGGAAGTTTTTCCCAAACTTGATGTGATCAAGCATCACACGCTCCCTCTACCATCGAGATTGGTGTTTGCGTTGAGCATAGACATGATTGGATTATGTCTATCACAATACGTTTATTCATTTAAGGAGAATAATGGTTACTCTGTTTATTTGAATAATACCTTCAATGGTCTTGCACCTAAAATGAATGGTTTATTGAATCTCGATCGTAGTGATACACATGCCATGCCAAAAGATATAAGATAGTAATGATAGTACCACCTACTTGTGGCACTGCCACGTAAGGTCATATCGGTATTAAACGCATGAAGAAGCTCCATGTTGATGGATCTTTGGGCTCACTCGTTTTTGAAAGGATTGAGACATGCGAACCATGTCTATTGGTGTATATGCGTGAAGAAACTCCATGCAAATGGACCATTTGGACTCACTTGATTTTGAATCACTTGAGACATGCAAATCATACCACATGGGCAAGATGACTGAAAGCCTCGTTTCAGTAAAATGGAACTAGAAAGCAATTTGTTGGAAGTAATACATTTTGATGTGTGCAGTCCAATGAGTGCTGAGGCGTGTAGTGGATATCGTTATGTTCTTACTTCACAGATGATTTGAGTAGATGTTGAGTATATTTACTTGATGAATCACGAGTCTGAATTATTGAAAGGTTCAAGTAATTTCAGGGTGAAGTTGAAAGATCGTCGTGACAAGAGGATAAAATATCTGTGATATGATCATAGAGATGAATATCTGAATTACGAGTTTGGCACAGAAGTAAGACATTGTGGAAATTGTTTCACAACTAATACAGCCTGGAACACCATAGTGTGATGGTGTGTCCGAACACCATAACTGCACCCTATTGGATATGATGCATACCATGATGTCTCTTATCGAATTACCACGATAGTTTATGGGTTAGGCATTAGAGACAACCACATTCACTTTAAATAGGGCACCACGTAATTCGGATGAGATGACACCGTATGAACTATGGTTTAGAGAAACCTAAGCTGTCATTTCTTAAAAGTTTGGGGCTGCGACGCTTATGTGAAAAAGTTTCAGGCTGATAAGCTCGAACCCAAAGCGGATAAATGCATCTTCATAGGACACCCAAAACAGTTGGGTATACCTCCTGTCTCAGATCCGAAAGCAATAAGGGATTGTTTCTAGAATCGGGTCCTTTCTCGAGGAAAATTTTCTCTTGAAACAATTGAGTGGGAGGATGGTGGATACTTGATGAGGTTATTGAACCGTCACTTCAACTAGTGTGTAGCAGGGCATAGGGAGTTGTTCCTATGGCACCTACACCAATTGAAGTGGAAGCTTATGATGGTGATCATGAAACTTCAGATCAAGTCACTATCAAACCTCGTAGGATGACAAGGATGCATACTACTTCAGAGTGGTACGTAATCCTGTCTTGGAAGTCATGTTGCTAGACAACAATGAACCTACGAGCTATGGAGAAGCGATGGTGGGTCTGGATTCCAAAATGGCTCAAGGCCATAAAATCCGAGAGAGGATCCATATATGAAAACAAAGTGTAGACTTTGGAAGAGCTACTTTATGGTCATAAGGCTGTTAGGTACATATGGATTTTAAAAGGAAGACGGACAATGATGGTAAGTATCACCATTAAGAAAGCTCGACTTGTTGTTAAGATGTTTTCCGACAAGTTCAAGGAGTTAACTACGATGGTACTTTCTCACTCGTAGCGATGCTAAGAGTCTGTTGGAAATATATTAGCGATTACTGCATATTTATGAAATCTTGCAGATAGGATGTCGAAACATTGTTTCCTCGACGATTTTCTTGAGGAAAGGTTGTATGTGATATAACCGGAAGGTTTTGTCAATCCTGAAAGATGCTAACAAGTATGCAAAGCTCCAGCAATCCTTCTAAGGACTGGAGTAAGCATCTCGGAGTTGGAATGTATGCTTTGATGAGATGATCAAAGTTTTTGGGTGTATACAAAGTTTATGAGAAACTTGTATTTCCAAAGAAGTGAGTGGGAGAACTATAGAATTTCTGATGAATATATGTTGTTGATCAGAAATGACGTAGAATTTCTGGAAAGCATATAGGGTTATTTGGAAAGTGTTTTTCAATGGAAAGTCCTGGATTAAGCTACTTGAACATTGAGCATCAAGATCTATAAGGATAGATCAAAACGCTTAATGGAACTTTCAAATGAGCACATACCTTGACATGATCTTGAAGGTGTTCAAGATGGATCAGTCAAAGAAGGAGTTCTTGCCTGAGTTGTAAGGTATGAAGTTAAGACTTAAAGCTCGACCACGGCAGAAGAAAGAGGAAGGACGAAGGTTGTCCCCTATGTTTTTTCATAGGCTCCATATGGTATGCCATGCTGAGTACCACACCTGATGTGTGCCTTGCCACATATCTGGCAAGAGGGTACAAAGGTAATCTAGGAGTAGATCACCAGATAGCGGTCTAAATTATCCTTAGAGGAATAAGGATATGTTTCTCGGTTATGGAGGTGATAAAGAGTTCGACGTAAAGAGTTACGTCGATGCAAGCTTAACACCTATCCGGATAGCTCTGAGTAGAGATACCGGATACGTATAATGGAGCAACAATTTAGAATAGCTCCAAGTAGAACAGTTATTTGAAATGGCTCCAAATGTAGCGTAGTAGTTGCATCTACAAGATGACATAGAAATTTGCGAAGAACATACGGATCTGAATGTTGCAGAACCGTTGACTGAAACCTCTCTCACAAGCATAACATGATCAAACCCAGAACTCTTTGGGTGTTAGTCAGATGGGGATGTGACCTTGAGTGTTAATCACATATTGATGTGAACTAGATTATTGACTCTAGTGCAAGTGGGAGACTGTTGGAAATATGCCCTAGAGGCAATAATAAATTGGTTATTATTATATTTCCTTGTTCATGATAATCGTTTATTATCCATGCTCGAATTCTATTGATAGGAAACTCAGATACATGTGTGGATACATAGACAACACCATGTCCCTAGTAAGCCTCTAGTCAACTAGCTCGTTGATCAATAGATGGTAATGGTTTCCTGACCATGGACATTGGATGTCGTTGATAACGGGATCACATCATTAGGAGAATGATGTGATGGACAAGACCCAAACCTAAGCCTAGCACAAGATCATGTAGTTCGTATGCTAAAGCTTTTCTAATGTCAAGTATCATTTCCTTAGACCATGAGATTGTGCAACTCCCGGATACCGTAGGAGTGCTTTGGGTGTGCCAAACGTCACAACGTAACTGGGTGGCTATAAAGGTACACTACAGGTATCTCCGAAAGTGTCTGTTGGGTTGGCACGAATCGAGACTGGGATTTGTCACTCCGTGTAAACGGAGAGGTATCTCTGGGCCCACTCGGTAGGACATCATCATAATGTGCACAATGTGACCGAGGAGTTGATCACGGGATGATGTGTTACGAAACGAGTACAGAGACTTGCCGGTAACGAGATTGAACAAGGTATCGGGATACCGACGATCGAATCTCGGGCAAGTATCGTACCGCTAGACAAAGGGAATTGTATACGGGATTGATTGAATCCTCGACATCGTGGTTCATCCGATGAGATCATCGTGGAACATGTGGGAGCCAACATGGGTATCCAGATCCCGCTGTTGGTTATTGACCGGAGAACGTCTCGGTCATGTCTGCATAGTTCCCGAACCCGTAGGGTCTACACACTTAAGGTTCGATGACGCTAGGGTTATAGGGAAAGTATGTACGTGGTTACCGAATGTTGTTCGGAGTCCCGGATGAGATCCCGGACGTCACGAGGAGTTCCGGAATGGTCCGGAGGTAAAGATTAATACATAGGAAGTATGGTTTTGGCCACCGGAAGTGTTCCGGGCATCACCGGTAGTGTACCGGGACCACCGGAGGGGTCCGGGGGTCCACCAGGTGGGGCCACCAGCCCCGGAGGCCTACATGGGTCAATAGTGGGAAGGGACCAGCCCCTAAGTGGGCTGGGGCGCCTCCCCACCAAGGCCCATGCGCCTAAGGGGAAGAGGGGGCAAACTCTAAGGGCAGATGGGCCTTAAGGCCCATGCCTGGTGCGCCTCCCTCTCCCCCTCCACTTGGCCGCCACCCTAGATGGGATTGGGGCTGGCCGCCGCCCCTAGGGTGGAACCCTAGGTGGGGCGCACCCCTCCCTCTCCCCTATATATACTTGAGGACTTGGGGCTGCCAACAGATGAGTTCCTCTCCTTCTTGGCGCAGCCCTACCCCTCTCCCTCCTCGTCTCTCGTAGTGCTTGGCGAAGCCCTGCTGGAGTCCCGCGCTCCTTCACCACCACCATGCCGTCGTGCTGCTGCTGGATGGAGTCTTTCCCAACCTCTCCTTCTCCCCTTGCTGGATCAAGGCGTAGGAGACGTCACCGGGCTGTATGTGTGTTGAACGCGGAGGTGCCGTCCATTCGGCACTAGGATCATCGGTGATTTGGATCACGACGAGTACGACTCCATCAACCCCGTTCACTTGAACGCTTCCTCTTAGCGATCTACAAGGGTATGTAGATGCACTCTCCTTCCCTCGTTGCTAGATTACTCCATAGATTGATCTTGGTGATGCGTAGAAAATTTTGAATTTCTGCTACGTTCCCCAACATTACACCCACCACTGAAAGATGTCATGCAACATACTCAACTATGCTAGAGCCCATAATGGCTTGTGGCTGCACACGGAAGTTTCTAGCATGAATAATCTTATGATCCCTTTGAGCCTGGGTGGCGAACCAAAAAGGACAGCACTGGTATATCACCAGGTGCCCACAACCAATCCACCCAGATGTGTGTTTAAGTAGCCACCTTAAGTTTACCATTAACTAACAATCTCACATCTGTCATGGATACACTCAAACCCAATCCACGTCTACGAGCATAGCATGGAAAATTAAGCATAACGTAGAAGTAACTCCCAAGGGGTTGATAATAAAAGGACAATAGGTTCTACCTCATCATCTACTTCCCAAACCCACAAGTTAAGAGATCCTACTCATGCAATGTTTGAGGATTGTAGCTAATGCATAAAAACTAGGTAACAAAGGAATATAACCAAAGTGTTACTTACCTTGCTGATGATCCGCAAAACCTAGAGACTCGTAGTAGCACGCTGCGCACTTCGGGAATTCTATCGCAAACAAACAATAACATACATAAGCACTCAGGCATAGATGCACGGGTAAAACTTCAAATAAGAAGATCCAAACTGAAAAATTTAACTGAAGAGCTTCAATATGCAAAAAGAAACAACCAAAACAGAGCTACGGAACTGAAACTACGGTCAAAAGAACTTCGAAAACAAATCTGCTTGAAACCAAACTTTAAATTCTCAAAAGCCTTGTTGAAGTTGATTAAACAGAAAGAGGGGCTCGAGACGAAGATTTTGGCGTTAGTTTCACTGGATTTGGACAAAAGGTTTGGAAACGGTGAGGGTTTGAAGATCAGGGGCTAATCTGTGATAAAAGTAATCATGGATAAGTCCCTGGCTGAAAATAAAATAAAAAAGAAAAGACTAACGAATGAACGGTCGCTGTCTGAACCTAACTGGCGAACAATGTTAAAACGAATGAACGGACGAACGTCCGCTAAATAAAATAAACCGATGAAAACCGATCTAAGAAATTAAACCGGAAAACTAAAAAAATCAGGGTTTAACTGAGAAAAACCGATCGGTCAAACGGGGTCAACAGCGGTGGCTTCGGCGAGATCCACGGCGGCAGAGACGGCGGTTGACGGTGTCGGGTGGCTGTGGGGCGGCGGTGGGTGGCTGTGGGTGCGGGGCGCCATCGGCAGGTCGGCGTGGCGCGACGGCGGCGATGCGGTGGCGCAGGCGAGGGCAGGAGGCGGCGGGGCGGCTTGGGGCTCCAGGGGGCCGAGCGCGCTTATAAAGGGGCGGGCAGCATGTTGCTTGGGGAGGGGGCCGACCCGGGGAGGAGTCGGGCTCGAACTCCCATCGGCGTCCGTGCGCGACACGGCGGTGGGGAAGGCAGCGACGCGAGGGAGTGGGCCGGCTGGGCTTCGGCCCAGTCGGTCCGGTAAAGTTTTTTTTAAACAATTCCGCCAGGAAAAATCCTAATAAATAAAAAAAGTTCTAAAAATGCCAAAAACAATTTTCATCGTCTAAATGAAATATTTAGAACAAGGTGAACATTTTCTTGGCCTAAAAATGTAATTTAAAAATGCATATTTTTCTAATTCAAATAAAATAGAAATAAAATCCAAATAAAACCATTTATTTGATTTTAATATTTTCCTCCAATATTTCTTTTGTTTTGGAGAAGTCATATTATCTCCTCTCATATATTTTGATATTGAAATATTTTCGGAGAGAAAATAATTAAAACCAAATGATCCTCTTTTCAATATTTGAGAAATTTCAAATATGAACATAATAAAATCCCCAACTCTCTCCGAGGGTCCTTGAGTTGCTTAGGGTTTTTAGGATCCAAACCAAAATGCAAATAAAATATGATATGCATATGATGACCTATGTATAACATTCCAAATTGAAAATTTGGGATGTTACAAACCTACCCCCCTTAAGGTGAATCTCGCCCTCGAGATTCGGGTTGGCTAGAAAATAGGTCTGGGTGGTCTTTCCGTAGATCTTCCTCTCGTTCCAAGGTGGCTTCATCCTCTGTATGGTGGCTCCACTGAACTTTGCAAAACTTGATAACCTTACTACGGGTAACTCGGCTGGCAAACTTGAGAATTTTGACAGGTTTCTCCTCGTAAGTCAGATTGCTATCCAACTAAATTGCTTCCATGGGCACTGTGTCTCTGAGAGGGATATCGGCCATCTCTGCGTGGCACTTCTTCAACTGGGAAACATGAAACACATCATGAACTCCTGACAGTCCTTCGGGTAACTCCAACTTGTAGGCCACCTCTCCCATACGTTCCAAAACTCGGTATGGTCCTACAAATCTCGGGGCTAACTTTCCCTTGACTCCAAAACGTTTAACTCCTCGCAAAGGTGACACACGAAGATATGCTATGTCTCCAATTTCATAGACTACCTCCTTGCGTTTTGAGTCTGCATAACTCTTCTGTCTGGACTGAGCTACCTTCAGTCTACCTCGAATCAATTTAACCTTCTCTTCGGACTCTTTAATCAAATCTGGTCCAAACAACTGGCGGTCTCCAACTTCATCCCACATCAACGGTGTCCCGCACCTTCTTCCATACAAAGCTTCAAAAGGTGCCATCTTCAGACTGGCTTGATAACTGTTGTTGTAATAGAACTCTTCGTAGGGCAAATTATCATCCCAACTATATCCATAATCTAGCGCACAAGCCCTCAACATGTCCTCCAAAATCTGATTGACTCTGTTGGTCTATCCATCTGTCTACGGATGAAATGTTGTACTAAACTCCGGTCTGGTTCCAAAAGTCCGGTGTAACTGATGCAAAAACTTTGAAGTGAACTGTGTTCCTCTATCTGATACGATGGTTCTCAGAACTCCATGCAGACATACGATCCTAGTCATATATATCTTGGCCAACTTCGCACTCGTATAAGTGGTCTTCACTGGGAAAAAGTGAGCCACCTTGGTCAAATGACCCACTACTACCTAGATAGAATCATATCCCGATCGGGTCCTGGGTAATCCGGTGATAAAATCCATGCCAAGCTTATCCCACTTCCATTCGGGTATCGGCATAGGCTGCAGTAATCCTACTGGCTTCTGATGTTCTGCCTTCACTCTCTGGCATACATCACATACAGCTACATACTCGACAATATCCTTCTTCATACCAGTTCACCAAAAACGCTCCTTCAAATCCAAATACATCTTGGTGTTTCCGGGATGTATCGAGTATGGCAAGTCATGAGCTTCCTGAAGTATCAACTTCCTGATCTCTGCACTATTGGGTACATAAATACGGTCCTCAAACCACAATGTGTCGTGCTCATCCTTACGAAAACCCTTGGCTTTTCCTTTGCTCATCTTCTCCTTTATCTCATCAATTTCCTTATCATCCTTCTGAGCCTCTCGAATCTTTCCCAATAATATCGACTGAAATTCCAATGCTGCAACAAAACCTCTAGGGACTATCTCCAAATGAAGCTCCCTGAGATCTTTGTCTAACTCCTTTGGCAATCCTCCGCTTATGAGGGTATTGGCGTAACTCTTCCGGCTCAAAGCGTCTGCTACGACATTGGCCTTGCCTGGATGATAGTGCAACTTCATATCATAATCCTTTATAAGCTCCAAACCATCTCCTTTGCCTGAGATTCAGTTCCTTCTGTGTGAAAATGTACTTCAAACTCTTATGATCCGTGTACACATCACAACGATTCCCAATAAGAAAATGTCTCCAGGTCTTGAGCGCATGAACTAAAGCTGCTAATTCCAAATCATGGGTGGCATAATTCAACTCATGCGGTCGAAGCTGACGTGAGGCATATGAAACAACTCTTCCGTCCTGCATAAGTACACCTCCAAGTCCTAAGCGAGAAGCATCGCAATACACTTGGAAATCCTTGCGTATATCCGGCAGAATCAACACTGGGGCTGTAACCAAACGTTTCTTCAGCTCCTGAAAACTTGGCTCACATTCATCTGTCCATTTGAACTTGGTATCCTTCTTCAACAACTCTGTCATGGGCTTCGCAATCTTAGAGAAATTCTCAATGAATCTCCGGTAGTATCCCGCGAGTCCAAGAAAACTGCGGATCTCTCCTACTGAGGTGGGTGCTAGCCAATCAGTGACAGACTGAACCTTGGTAGGGTCTACTACTATACCTTCTCCTGATCTAACATGTCCAAGAAACCCAACTTCCTTCAACCAAAACTCGCATTTGATGAACTTGGCATATAACTGATGTTCCCTGAGCTTCTCGAGAACTAAACACAAATGCTCCTTGTGTTCCTCTTCACTCTTCGAGTACACCAAAATATCATCAATGAACACCACAACAAACTTATCCAAGAACTCCATGAACACCTTATTCATCATACTGATGAAATAGGCAGGGGCATTAGTCAATCCAAATGACATAACCGTCTATAGCCCGTACCTTGTGGTGAAGGCCGTCTTAGGTATATCCATTTCTCAGATCTTCAATTGGTGATATCCTGATCGTAAATCGATCTTGGAGAATACTTTAGCTCCTTGCAACTGGTCGAACAAATCATTGATCATTGGCAGAGGGTACTTGTTCTTAATCGTTACTTTATTTAATGCACGATAATCAACAACCATTCTCAAGGATCCATCCTTCTTCTCAACCATGAGCATTGTGGCTCCCCATGGTGACGAACTTCGTCGAATGTAACCTTTCTCAAATAACTCCTGAATCTGCTTCTTAATCTCCTCCAGATCATTTGCGGGCATCCGGTACGGTCTCTTCGATATTGGCCCGGTGCCTGGCAACATTTCTATCAAAAACTCAATGTCTCGATCCAGTGGCATGCCGTGTAACTCCTCTGGAAATACATCCAACTAATCCTTCCCTATAGGCACTTCCTCCTGAACAACTCCTGAGAGGGAATTTACTTGGGTTCTCCTTGGCGCATGCCTGGATACATACTTGATCCTTTTTCCCTCCAGTGTGGTGAGCAGAATTGACTTAGTGGCGCAATCGATGTTTCCTCCATACATCGGTAGCCAATCCATCCCTAGTATCACATCCAATCCTCGTGACTCCAAAATTGTCAAGTATGAGGGGAAAACATGCCTACCTATGGTTAATGGCATCTGAAAACATCCTTGGCTTTCCATATACTCCGCTCCTGGCGAGCTTACTAACATAGGTGTCCTAAGAACTTTGGTGGGCAACTTATACTTATCCACAAATGCCCTTGAAATGAATGAATGCGATGCACCAGTATCAAAAAGAACGATTGCAGTAAATGACTTAACCAAAAACTTACCTATAATTGCATCGGGCTGCTCTTCAACCTCCTCCACGTTCACGTGGTTCACCTATCCCCTATTGAAAGGGTTGGGCTTCTTCCCAGAGTTTCCATTGCCATTTCCATTCTTGAGTTCAGGACATTCATTGGCATAGTGTCTAGTCTTCCCACACTTGAAACAACTAATGTGACTTTGATCCTTCTTGGCGGGTGTGGCTGGGTTAGAGCGGTTCTGCCTGCTGCCTGCTCCATTCCCATTACCATTCTTGGGGTCACTGTGGTTATGTGAACTTCCTCCATTGTTGGTATGGCCTCCATGGTTGTGGGCATATCCTCCCGAGTTTGGGGTAAAACGAGGCTTCTGCTGAGCTCCTGAATTGTACTTCCCTTGTCCATTCTTCCTTTTGCGGCTCTCAATCTGCTGCTGCTTCCCCTCAATCATAAGAGCTTTGTCTACCAACTCCTGGTAGTTGTTAAATGTTGCCACCATTAACTGCATACTCATCTCATCATTCAGCCCTTCCATAAACTTCTCTTGCTTTGCGACATCTGTGGCCACATCATCCGGGGCATAGCGGGCTAACTTGCTAAACTCATCCACGTACTGCCCCACAGTACGGTTTCCTTGGCACAAGTTGTGAAACTCACGCTTCTTCATGCTCATAGCTCCAGTTGAGACATGAGCAATGTAGAATGCTTGCTGAAATTGCTCCCAAGTAACATTGGCTATAGGGAAAGTGGATGTGTAATTTTCCCACCATGAGGCTGCAGGTCCATCCACTTGGTGTGCGGCAAAACGCACCTTCTCAGCATCTGTGCAACCTGCGGTGGTCAACTCCCTTCCAATCCTGCGTAGCCAATCATCAGCAACTATCGGCTCGGTGCTACTGGAAAACACCGGCGGCTGCAACCTTAGAAAATGGGCTAAGTTGTCAACTGGAGGTGGTGGCAGTGGGTTGTTGTTGCCTTGGTTCTGGACTAGCAACTGCATCAGGGTATTCTGCTGTTGGATCAACTGAGTGAGCTCCGGTGGGAAAGCAAATCCGGGGTCACGTCTCGGAGGCATCTGATGGGTTTAGAGGGGAGAGATTAGAATAGAATGAGGTCTAGTGGGAAAGCACTACCCAGATGCACATGAGACAAATACATTCATATCACACCAAATCAATTCAAGCAAGGGCATACAATCGATCTAACTATCGTTACAGTGCTCGGACTACTAATATATACATGGGGGAAATACTACTAATAATATGGTGGTCTACTAGAAATTTTGATCGGTGGAAGACTCCATGATATCCGCTCCAGCTTCGTCTTCATAATCATCATCACTACTGTCGGGGTCAGAGTTGGTGTTGTCGATGATGATGTAGTCCTTGGGATGGTCGTCATCTCCTCGTAGCGCGGGGTCTCCCATGAATACTCCTAGCTTCCTTATCAAGTCGTCATTCTTCTCCACTAGTATAGTGATTTCCTCCCTGTCACACCCTAGCTAGTCCGTGCATTAGAGTGTGCATCATGTTTATTTTTCATCAGAAACTTGAAATGGGGAAGGCAGAACCCCCAGCACCCCTCTTGAAATCAACTAGGGTTTACTAAAAATAATTTCAATGAACCTGAAATGCCCCTCTAAAATGTTCACCCTCTTTGCCTTGGGTTAGAACCTCTGGCAAAATAGGTGCACAATTTTCTAGGTCAACAAAAGGTCACTGGATTAAATCATATGTATGTTGCCTTTGGACATTTAAATGCTAATAAATATTTTAAATGTTCAAATAATTCTGGAATTAAGTCAGGGCTGTTAGGAATAATCCCAACCTCCCCACCCTCCCCGTTCTTCTTCTCGTGCACCACAACGAGCACACGAAGCTCACCCGCACGCGCCGCCGTGGAGCTCGTCGCCGACGTGTCTCCGGCCAAACACCGGCCACACCACCTAGTCTAACTACTTCACTGCATCCCTAGGGGCACAACGCACCTCACCACACGCCTCGCCGTGCCCCGTAGCCTCGGGCTCACTTTCGCCCGACTCTGGCGACCGCAAGGCTCGTCGCCGATGACGTTTCCGGCCACCCCGAGCCCAACCACCACCACCAAACGCCGCAGTTCGTTCCCAGCTACCCGTAGCTGCTCTCCGTGCATCAATTGGTGCCCTGTGGGCGATTTCCACAGCGCGCCACCGCGTCTGGCCTCGCCAGCGGCTAAACGCCGGCAGGTTTTGACCCGCTAACCGGCAAGGTTGACCTACTGACGTGGGTTGACCTCCCCCTCTCTCTCACCGACATGCGGGCCCCGCCCGACTAATTACTCTGTTAGTGCTAACTAAATAGGTTAGTTAATTAGTTTAGTCACTGACTAGTGGGCCCTGCCAGTCAATTAGGCTAACTAAACATAGTTAGTGCACAGAGACACTGACCAGTGGACCCCACCAGTCAGGTTTGACCTAGACTGGCGCCTTTGACCTGCTGACATCACCCTAACGCGTTGCTGACGCAGTAATTGATTTTCTGGATTTATTCTTATTCAGGAAATTCAGAAAATAGTTCAAACTTCAAAAATTCATAGAAATTCAACCATAGCTCCAAATGAGATAAATTATATATGAAAAATTATTAGAAAAATTCAATCTATCCATCTGTAATGGTTTCATGCATGAAAAAACAAGTTTACCTTGCTGTTTAAGCAGAATAAGGAAATGCACTATAAATGCCATGTTTAATGAGCTAATATTTGAATTTTTGGTTCAAATGGGTTCATCCCTTCCTATTTTAGCTTGCATTAGGCCAAGACACAATCATATTGCCATGTCATAGCATGCATCATATTGTTGCATATCGTCATGTGTTGATTGTGTTCCGATGTGTTCTTCGTGGTAGGTTCTGCCTCCGAGGATATTCACGAGTATCCAACTGAAGGGCAGTATCCCGTTACCACTCCATCAGGCAAGCAACCATTGATCATTCCGATACAACCCATGTTCTCGCTCCTGCTTCTTGTTTACTGCATTAAGACATCGCGATTCAAACTGCTGTGTGCTACGGTAGTTGAACCCTTATCCTCTGCATGACCTGTCATTGCCACAGTAACTAGATGAAACCCACTAGCATGTGTAGGAGTTGATTGAGCCATGTATGTTCCTACCTTGCTATGCCTGCTATGCTTAGAGTTGTGTCAGGTCTGGTTCATCTGGGTGATGGGCTAGAGTGAATTTATGTCGGTAATATGAGGGATGTGTTGAACATGTTTTGGTAAAGGTATCGATGAGAGGCCATGTAGGAGTACATGGTGGGTTGTTTCATTGAGGCCGTCCATAAGAACTGAGATCTGTATGTGTGATTTAAGATGCAGTTACTACCGTACATTGGGCCGCAAACCAATGGACCCTCTCGGCTTCTTAATCACCCTAGTACTTGTCAGAGTTGCAATTAGTTTCTGTGTTTGTAGTTATTTGCGGCCGTGCGTAGCGCTGACCTAGGGTGCTATTGTTGCCGGTATACACATGGCACGGGTGTACGAGCACCCGTTTGTGTCTCGGGAACCCTGTTCACATCGTCGGCCGTATGTGGAAACCTCGCCGACTCCCTGCGGATGAACCTGGATAGCGATAAACCTGACTAGAGACTTAAGTGTTAGGTAGCGGCCGACAGCCTGCTGGGCTTCCGCTTGAAGTTGCCGAGTTACATTCGTGTAACGGCGGTAAGTGGTGAAAGTGTATGACGAAGTACACCCCTGGCAGGGTATAACTATTCGAATAGCCCGTCCGCGTAAAGACTACTGTTGCCTATACAGTTCATAGACAAGTTAATGATACTACTAAAAGACTCAATAAAGTGTGAGTACGAGGATGCCCTCTCGTAGGATGACGAGGAGGATCCCCGGTGGAGTATTGTGTTGGTTAGTAGTGGAGCTCGTGTGCCGAAAAACTATTTTTACTGGTTGAGTTCCGTAGGATAGCTAGCCAAGAGTCAAAGCTGGCTTGCTGCATCAACCCCACCGCTTCTTGAGAATAAGCATGTATTAGGTTCTGATGTAACTTGCTGAGTACCTTTGTACTCATGTTTGCTTATTTATGTTTTCAGACGGCAACACTGCCCTCCGATGTTTTATGTAGACCTTGATGTCGACGAGTGACTAGCCACCCAGGTG
Source organism: Triticum urartu (assembly GCF_003073215.2). Taxonomy (NCBI): domain Eukaryota; kingdom Viridiplantae; phylum Streptophyta; class Magnoliopsida; order Poales; family Poaceae; genus Triticum; species Triticum urartu. The sequence goes on from NC_053027.1 coordinate 88,012,342, forward strand.
GTGATCCTGGCCATGGAGGGCCCTATGTAGATAGACAGGCTTCGAGAAGCCTTCTTTCTTTCTAGAGTCTGTACTCAGACTAGTTGCTTCCGCATGTGCTTGTATGTTTGTATGCCTTGAGTGTCGGGTCATGTGACCCCTATCTGTATGAACATGTTATGTATGGCTCTCGTACTTGAGTTGTAGAGTTTTGTTGTGATGCCATGTTGTATGTACTCATATCGGGCATATTGTGTGTATGATTGAAATGCTTGGTATGAGTGGGATCCGACAATCTAGTTGTTTATCCTTGGCAGCCTTTCTTATGGGGAAATGTAGTCTAGTGTTCCTCGAGCCATAGTAGTCCGCTACAGCCCGGTTCACCGGAGTCCTGCTAGCCCAGCACTACTGTTCAGGACACTTGACTGGCCGACATGTGTTTCACTCGTCCCTATGTCTGTCCCTTCGGGGAAATGTCACACGGTGACTTCCGGAGTCCTTGCCTAGCCTGCTACAGCCCGGGGTTCCCCGGAGTCCTGTTAGCCCAGTGCTACAGCCCGGAATCACTCGTTGATGACCGACATGTTCGATGTGATTCATGTATGCCTGTCTCCATAGGTCTGTGCCGCTTTGGGTTCACGGCTAGCCATGTCGGCCCGGGTTCTCTATCATATGGATGCTAGCGACACTATCATATACGTGAGACAAAAGGCGCAAACGGTCCCGGGCCATGGTAAGGCGACACCCGTGGGATACCGTGCGTGAGGCCGCAAAGTGATATGAGGTGTTACCGGCTAGATCGATGTGACTTGGAATCGGGGTCCTGACAGCGTTGGCATCAGAGCCGGACTGCCTGTAGGTTCGTTGAGCCAAACTGGTCGATGTCGAGTCTAGAAATGCTCTAGTTATATGTAGGGGAATTGATTGTGGGAGGGAACGTAAGGTTCTTTTACTCCTTTACCTATGCCTCTGATCTGAGTCATTCTCTCCTCATTCAACGTGGGTTAAGGACTAGGCTCTCTTCCTCTATCAGGTTCACGTGTTACTAATCCGTAGTAGCTTATAGGATTGTTGTTACAAGTCCCAGTTTAGTTTCTACTATTCTTAGTATGTTGCTAATTGAATCAGAACCTTGATATGATGTTGTTGAGTGGTATTGTGAACTGTTGTGGATGTCTCAAAACATTTTCTGAGCATTTACAGCCGTTATGCTGTCCAATTTTCCCTAGAAATTCTAATGTCTTTGCATTGTGGTTGTGCTTTCAGATGGCCAACCGTCCTCAAAACCAAGTGGTTCGCCTGACCAGGTGCCTCGACGTGCCCGGTCATACTGCTATGTTAGTCCGGGTCATGATCGAGACAGGTTACCGTTGGTATCCCGAATACACTGTCGAAGAGCAGTTCCGCGACTTTAACCAAAGCCAGTATTTCTGCACCGTCAGGATATTTCCTTCTTATCCTGGATCTACCGAGCCCCTTCACTGTTCCTATGGACTCGGGGTTACCGTTGAGATGGCTGTCCAGGATGCTGCCTATTCCATGATGACCATCATGCGAGTCCGGACTGGCCTGCTTCGGAACACCGACTTCCGTTACATGCCAGCTTCACTTCCGGGAGCGCAAGGGTATCTTCAGGCCATCTATGCCGACTCCACTCAGGAGGACTCATTAACTCGTACCACTACCGAGATGCTCGAAGATAAGGACCGAGAGAATCGGGCCTTGAGGTTGGAGCTTTTCAATACCCGTGCTGATCATTGGGCCACATTGACTCGGTTTGCACCTGCGGTGCAAGCTGGATGTATGGATACAAGGGATCTGTATCCTGTGAGATCAGCTCTGCCAGACATGGTGGATTGGCGTGATGTGGGAGGCATCACCCCACCCCGTGGTCCCCGCAGGCCACCGTTTGTTGGTCCAAGACCTCATCCTAGCCCCTATGGTCCACAGGCTCCTCAGGACCGTCTGTTTCCGGATGGTCACGTTGAACTTCCAGGCTATGGAGGTGACTTCTATGAGGACTACTACGGAGCTGTCTGAGTTAGTAGTAATACCACTAGTATTGTAGTAGTTGTATCTCCACTGTCCTGCGTGACTTGTGGAATATGACTTGGCGTGTAATCGATTCCGGAGGTGTAGACAAATAATGTATAGGAGCTTGGAATGCCTCCGATGAGATGTAACGTCTTTCATCATAGTTGTACTGTAGCCTGGGCTTGTACTAAACTATGTATGATGTGTATGACCGTTGGTATATATATGGCAGTTTTATATTACCATGACATACGGATGAACATCTCTGCATTATGTGTTATCCATTACATTCTTCACTTCCTTGTTAAGTTTGAGCCATCCTTGTCTAAACCGTTGTCTTGTTTTCTCCTAGGATGGTCAACACCCGCGGCAACCCTGCTGTCCCGGAGCAGGGGGAAGCCAGTGCAGCTAGAGGTGAAAATCTGCCTCACCCGCCTTCTCTGGCCGAAGTGATGCTAGAGGCGGAAAGAAACAAGCGTGAGACTAACCGCCTGCTGGAGCGGATTGAGCAGAACACTGCACGCCACCCGTGAAATGACTTGGTGTCAATCAATGACTTTATCAAGCTGTACCCACCAAAGTTCAACCATTCCGTCGAGCCCCTCGACGCGGATGACTGGCTTCGCAGCGTCACCCACAAGCTACGTTCTGCCAACGTAGCCGAAGCCGACAAGGTTACTTATGCTGCCTATCACCTCGAAGGCCCTGCTAGCCTTTGGTGGGAAAACTTCGAAGCTATGCGCCCGGTCGGTCAAATCACTACTTGGGCTGAATTCAGTGAGGCTTTCCGTGAGCATCACATTCCGGAAGGTCTCATGGATCGCAAGAGGGAGGAGTTCTGCAACTTCACCCAAGGAAGACTGACTGTGGATGCTTACAGTCGTGAATTTGGGAATCTGGCACGCTATGCCCCTAAAGAGGTTTCTACTGACGCTAAGAAGCAGGCAAGGTTCCGCAAGGGACTTAGCCCTGAGCTTCGCCGCGATCTCCGTCTGCACGAGTGCACATCCTTTCAGAAGTTGGTCAATAAAGCCATCAGTGCCGAGACAGGCCAGACTGATTATGACGCTTCACGCAAGCACTCCCGTGATTTTGGCTCTTCATCCGGCTCTGGAGCTCAGAAGTGCCGGGTGTGGATTCCAAGCACGGCACTGTCACCTAGGTTCACCCCGAGGCCATCCTTTGAGGCGCCTCATCCCAACCAACAATTTGCACCGCCCAAGCCCTATGGTGGCCCCGCTGCTAATGCTGCTCCACGCCCCAATGTGATGACATGCTTCAAGTGTGGAGAGCCGGGTCACTATAGCCGAGAGTGTCCCCAGAACAACAACCCCAATCAAACTGGAAAGTCCGTTGGCCGTGGTAAGCCAGCGGGAAAGACTTTCTACGCCAAGCCGGCCACCACTGCATGTGGCCATGTCAATTATGTTTCAGCCGAGGAGGCTCATGAGGATCCTAACGTCGTCCTTGGTACGCTCCTTGTTAACTGCCATCCGGCATCTGTTCTTTTCGATACTGGAGCATCTCATTCATTCATATCCGAGAACTATGCTCGATTGCATAACATGACATTCTGCGACATGCCCACTTCCATGGTAATTCAAACTCCGGGTTCCAAATGGCAAACTTCTAGAGTAAGCCATGGGAACGAAATCTTGTCGATAGACTTGTCTTCCTTGCATCCTTAATAGCTCTCAAGTCCTCCGACATAAATATCATCTTGGGTATGGACTGGATGTCAGCTCATTATGCTAAGATCGATTGTGCCACTAGAACCGTTCAACTTACCCACCCCTCGGGCAAGATAGTTGATGTCTTAACTCGAGTGGCCAAGCGCCAACTTTACTCCCTAAATGCCAACCCCTTCCAGACCTTGAAGATGTTCCGGTAGTCCGAGACTTTCCGGATGTCTTTCCAGAAGAACTGCCAGGTGTTCCACCTGACAGGGATGTTGAGTTTGTGATAGACCTTGTTCCAGGAACCGTTCCAATTTCTAGAAGACCCTATAAGATGGCACCCCTAGAACTAGCCGAGCTTAAGAACCAACTCGATGAATCCTTGAACAAGGGTTTCATCCGTCCAAGTTCCTCTCCTTGGGCTTGCCCCGTCCTCTTTGTCAAGAAGAAGGATGGAACGGATCGAATGGTTGTGGATTACCGACCTGTCAACTTGGTCACCATCAAGAACAAATACCCGCTTCCCAGGATCAACGATCTGTATGATCAGCTCGCTGGATCCTCAGTCTTCTCCAAGATGGATTTGAGGTTGGGCTACCATCAAATCAAAATCAGAAATGGGGACATACCCAAAACGGCCTTTGTTACTCGTTATGGCCAATACGAGTACACCGTCATGTCCTTCAGTTTAACCAATGCCCCGGCTACCTTCTCTCGGTTAATGAACTCGGTCTTCATGGAGTGCTTGGATAAATTCGTCGTAGTATACCTCGATGAAATACTCATCTACTCCAAGAATGAAGAGGAACATGCCGTACATCTAAGGCTGGTATTGATGAAACTTCGAGAGCATCGCCTTTATGCCTAATTCTCCAAGTGTGAATTTTGGTTGCCAGAAGTGACCTATCTAGGCCATGTAATCTCTGGTAAGGGTATTGCTGTCAATCCCGAGCGAGTTCAAGCCGTCCTTGATTGGACTCCACCTGAGACGGTCAAGCAAGTTCGGAGCTTCCTTGGCTTAGCGAGCTATTGCCGCCGCTTCGTCGAAAATTTCTCCAAGGTTGCTAAACCTCTAACTGAACTCCTCAAGAAAGATAAAAAGTTCGAGTCGACTCCACAGTGTGAGATCAGTTTTCAAGAACTGAAAAGACGCCTGACATCTGCCCCCGTACTGGTACCACCAGACTTCTCCAAGGACTTTATTATCTATTGCGACGCCTTGCGACAAGGACTAGGTTTCATACTCATGCAAGATCGTCAGGTAATTGCCTATGCTTCACGGCAATTACACCCACATGAGGAAAATTATCCTACACATGATCTAGAGCTTGCAGCTGTAGTCCATGCACTTAAAACCTGGCGACATTACCTTCTCGATAATCGTTGCGAGATCTTCACCGATCACCAAAGTTTGAAATATATATTCACCCAACCAGATTTGAATCTCAGGCAAAGACGTTGGGTCGAGTTGATCTCGGACTACGACTTAGGAATAACTTACACCCCGGGCAAAGCCAATGTCATGGCTGATGCGCTAAGCCGTAAGTCCTATTGTAACAACCTGATGTTACAACAAAGTCAACCACTTCTCCATGAGGAATTTCGTAAGCTAAACCTTCACATTGTTCGTCGAGGATTCCTATCCACCCTGGTGGCGGAACCTACCCTTAAGGATCAGATCATCAAGGCACAGAAGGTAGATCCGGGAATCTCCTGTATTAAGAGAAACATTAAGAAAGGAGTCGCGAATTATTTCTCCATTGATGATCAAGGTGTCGTATACTTTGGGAATCGCCTAGCGGTTCCAAAGGCGCGAAACCTGAGGCGACTGATCCTTAAGGAAGCTCATGAATCCCCTCTCACCATTCATCCTGGTAGTACCAAAATGTATCAAGACCTACGCCAGAGGTTTTGGTGGACTAGGATGAAGAGAGAAATCGCTCAATACATTGCTAATTGCGACGTTTGTCGTCGTGTTAAAGCAGAGCATCAATGGCCTGCTGGCACCCTTCAACCTTTGGCTATTCCTGAATGGAAATGGGATAAAATCAGTATGGATTTCATCACTGGGTTTCCCAGGACCAAGAGAGGGAATAATGCCATCTTCGTTGTGATCGACCGACTTTCCAAAGTAGCCCACTTTCTACCTGTTCGTGAGAGTATCACCGCTAGCCAGCTAGCTGAGTTATGCATCTCCCGAATAGTGTCTCTTCATGGTGTTCCATTGGAAATTAACTCAGACCGTGGGAGTATCTTCACCTCTCGATTTTGGGAAAGTTTCCAAAATGCTATGGGAACTCGTCTCTCCTTTAGTACCACCTTCCATCCCCAATCAAGTGGTCAAGTAGAGAGAGTCAATCAAATTCTGGAAGATATGCTCCGAGCTTCTGTTATCTCGTTCGGAATGAGTTGGGAGAAATGCCTTCCATTCGCGGAGTTTGCTTATAACAATAGTTATCAAGCTAGCTTGGGCAAACCTCCTTTCGAAGTTCTTTATGGACGAAAATGCCGAACGCCTCTTAACTGGTCAGAAACCGGGGAAAGACAAGTCTTTGGCCCGGATATGATTCAGGAAGCAGAAGAGCAGGTTCGCATTATTCGTGAGAAATTGAAAACAGCCCAATCTCGTCAAAAGAGTCAATATGATCGTAAACATAAGCCTATGACTTATGAAGTCAACGAGAAGGCTTACCTTCGGGTTACCCCATTAAAGGGAACCCATCGTTTCGGTATCAAAGGCAAATTGGCTCCTCGTTACATTGGACCCTTTCGCATTCTTGCTAAACAAGGAGAAGTTGCCTACCAATTGGAACTACCTCCGCATCTTTCCAGAGTTCACGATGTCTTCCACGTTTCACAACTCAGGCGTTGCTTCGCGGATCCTATCCGTGGAGTGGACCACGAAACGCTTGATCTACAAGATAACCTCTCTTATCGGGAATATCCCGTTCGTATCCTTGATCAAGCCGAGCGTACCACTCGACGTCATAATATCAAGTTTCTCAAGGTTCAATGGTCACATCATTCCGAGGAAGAAGCCACTTGGGAAAGGGAGGATCGTCTTTGACTCGAGTACCCCACCTTCTTCCCAGAGGATCCTAAATCTCGGGACGAGATTCTTTTGAGTGGGGGTGAGTTGTCACACCCTAGCTAGTCCATGCATTAGAGTGTGCATCATGTTTATTTTTCATCAGAAACTTGAAATGGGGAAGGCAGAACCCCGAGCTCCCCTCTTGAAATCAACTAGGGTTTACTAAAAATAATTTCAATGAACCTGAAATGCCCCTCTAAAATGTTCACCCTCTTTGCCTTGGGTTAGAACCTCTGGCAAAATAGGTGCACAATTTTCTAGGTCAACAAAAGGTCACTGGATTAAATCATATGTATGTTGCCTTTGGACATTTAAATGCTAATAAATATTTTAAATGTTCAAATAATTCTAGAATTAAGTCAGGGCTGTTAGGAATAATCCCAACAGAGCCCACAATTATTTTCAGGATTTTAGAAAGTGCCTAGGTATTTTAAATAAAGCCCTAAAGCTATAGAAAAAAATAGAAAAGAAAACAAAAAAACAGAAAAACTTACCTGGCGCCACCTACCAGGCCCACCTGCCGGCCCAGCCCAGCCACCCCGCCAGCGAGCAGCTTGGCTTGGCCAAGCAGGCAGGTGCTCGACGGCGAGCACCGCATGCACGCCATGCAGCTGCCGCCGCCTCGCCGCTCCCCTCATCGACCTGTCGACGTGGGACGAACTCCCTTGCATCCCCCGACCTCACAGACACCGCACTTTCCCCCTGGTCCCTCTCCATCGCTCTTCCTCCGCCATGGCCGACGCTGCCATGCTCGCGCCACCATGAAACCGCGTCCACCGTCGTCCCCGTGTTGCACCACCGTGTCCATCCTCTCCGCCATCGTCGACTCCGTCGAGCAGCTGAGCCCCGAGCGCTCACACGCTCTGCAACGTCTTCTTCGACCTCATCTTCACCGAGCATCGCCGGAGATCCCTTTCGACGTCGCCGCCGCATCGACTCGTCCCCGACCGTGCCGTCTGCCTCTACGTGATCGCCGTGAGCTGCTGCACCTCCCCATCCTCCCCGTTCTTCTTCTCGTGCACCACAACAAGCACACGAAGCTCACCCGCACGCACTGCCATGGAGCTCGTCGCCGACGTGTCTCCGGCCAAACACCGGCCACGCCACCTAGTCTAACTACTTCACTGCATCCCTAGGGGCACAACGCACCTCACCACATGCCTCGCCGTGCCCCGTAGCCTCGCGCTCACTTTCGCCCGACTCCGGCGACCGCAAGGCTCGTCGCCGGCAACGTTTCCGGCCACCCCGAGCCCAACCACCACCACCAAACGCCGCGGTTCGTTCCCAGCTACCCGTAGCTGCTCTCCGCGCAATAATTGGTGCCCTGTGGGCGATTTCCGCAGCGCGCCACCGTGTCTGGCCTCGCCGGCGGCTAAACGCCGGCAGGTTTTGACCCGCTGACTGGCGAGGTTGACCTGCTGACGTGGGTTGACCTCCCCCCTCTCTCTCACCGACATGCGGGCCCCGCCCGACTAATTACTCTGTTAGTGCTAACTAAATAGGTTAGTTAATTAGTTTAGTCACTAACTAGTGGGCCCTGCCAGTCAATTAGGCTAACTAAACGTAGTTAGTGCACAGAGACACTGACCAGTGGACCCCACCAGTCAGGTTTGACCTGGACTGGCGCCTTTGACCTACTGACGTCACCCTGACGCGTTGCTGACGCAGTAATTGATTTTCTGGATTTATTCTTATTCAGGAAATTCCAGAAAATAGTTCAAACTTCAAAAATTCATAGAAATTCAACCATAGCTCCAAATGAGATAAATTATATATGAAAAATTATCAGAAAAATTCAATCTATCCATCTGTAATGGTTTCATGCATGACAAAACAAGTTTACCTTGCTGTTTAAGCAGAATAAGGAAATGCACTATAAATGCCATGTTTAATGAGCTAATATTTGAATTTTTGGTTCAAATGGGTTCATCCCTTCCTATTTTAGCTTGCATTAGGCCAAAACACAATCATATTGCCATGTCATAGCATGCATCATATTGTTGCATATCGTCATGTGTTGATTGTGTTCCGATGTGTTCTTCGTGGTAGGTTCTGCCTCCGAGGATATTCACGAGTATCCAACTGAAGGGCAGTATCCCGTTACCACTCCATCAGGCAAGCAACCATTGATCATTCCGATACAACCCATGTTCTCGCTCCTGCTCTTGTTTACTGCATTAAGACATCGCGATTCAAACTGCTGTGTGCTACGGTAGTTGAACCCTTATCCTCTGCATGACCTGTCATTGCCACAGTAACTAGATGAAACCCACTAGCATGTGTAGGAGTTGATTGAGCCATGTATGTGATTCCTACCTTGCTATGCCTGCTATGCTTAGAGTTGAGTCAGGTCTGGTTCATCTGGGTGATGAGCTAGAGTGAAATGCTTATGTCGGTAATATGAGGGATGTATTGAACATGTTTTGGTAAGGGTATCGATGAGAGGCCATGTAGGAGTACATGGTGGGTTGTTTCATTGAGGCCGTCCATAAGAACTGAGATCTGTATGTGTGATTTAAGATGCAGTTACTACCGTACATTGGGCCCGAAACCAATGGACCCTCTCGGCTTCTTAATCACCCTAGTACTTTGTCCAGGAGTTGCAATTAGTTTTTGGTGTTTGTAGGTTATGTGTTGGCGGCCGTGCGTAGCGCTGACCCTAGGGGTGGGCTATGTTGCGGTAGATACACGGTGGCACGGTGTACCGAGTCACCCGTTTGGTGTCTCGGGAACCCTATTCACATCGTTCGGGGCCGTATGTGGAAACCTCGGCCGGACTCCCTGCGGATGGAACCTGGATAGGCGATAAACCTGGACTAGAGACTTAAGTGTTTAGGTAGGCCGTGGCCGACACCCTCGCTGGGCTTCCGCTTGAAGGTTGCCGAGTACATGTCGTGTAAACGGCGGTAAGTGGTGAAAGCGTGTATGACGAAGTACACCCCTGCAGGGTATAAACTATTCGAATAGCCACGTCCACGGTAAAGGACTACTTGGTTGCCTATACAGTTCATAGACAAGTTAATGGATACTACTAAAAGACTCAAGAAAAGTGTGAGTACCGAGGATGGCCCTCTTGTAGGATGACGAGGGAGGATCCCCGGTGGAGTATTGTGTTGGTGAGTAGTGGACTCGTGTGCGAAAACTATTTTACTGGTGGAGTTCCGTAGGATAGCTTTGCCAAGAGTCAAAGCTGGCTTGCTGCATCAACCCCACCGCCTTCTTGAGAATAAGCATGTATAGTAGGTTCTGATGTAAGACTTGCCGAGTACCTTTGTACTCATGTTTGCTTATTTATTGTTTTCAGACGACAACACTGCCCCCTCCGATGGGTTTTATGTAGACCTTGACGTCGACGAGTGACTAGCCACCCAGGTGGTGATCCTGGCCATGGAGGGCCCTATGTAGATAGACAGGCTTCGAGAAGCCTTCTTTCTTTCTAGAGTCTGTACTCAGACTAGTTGCTTCCGCATGTGCTTGTATGTTTGTATGACTTGAGTGTCGGGTCATGTGACCCCTATCTGTATGAACATGTTATGTATGGCTCTCTGGAGCCTTTAAATAAAGTACTTGAGTTGTAGAGTTTTGTTGTGATGCCATGTTGTATTGTACTCATATCGGGCATATTGTGTGTATGATTGAAATGCTTGGTATGAGTGGGATCCGACAATCTAGTTGTTTATCCTTGGCAGCCTTTCTTATGGGGAAATGTAGTCTAGTGTTCCTCGAGCCATAGTAGTCTGCTACAGCCCGGTTCACCGGAGTCCTGCTAGCCTAGCACTACTGTTCAGGACACTTGACTGGGCGGCATGTGTTTCACTTCGTCCCTATGTCTGTCCCTTCGGGGAAATGTCACACGGTGACTTCCGGAGTCCTGCCTAGCCTGCTACAGCCCGGGGTTCCTCGGAGTCCTGTTAGCCCAGTGCTACAGCCCAGAATCACTCGTTGATGACCGACATGTTCGATGTGATTCATGTATGCCTGTCTCCATAGGTCTGTGCCGCTTTGGGTTCACGACTAGCCATGTCGGCCCGGGTTCTCTGTCATATGGATGCTAGCGACACTATCATATACGTGAGACAAAAGGCGCAAACGGTCCCGGGCCATGGTAAGGCGACACCCGTGGGATACCGTGCGTGAGGCCGCAAAGTGATATGAGGTGTTACCAGCTAGATCGATGTGACTTGGAATCGGGGTCCTGACACTCCCCGTATCCATCGTGTGTAGCCTTGAGTTCCTCTTCTAGCTCCATGTTCCTGGTCATCACCTTCTTCAAATCTATCATGCTTGCACACATCTGGTTCTCCTATCGGCGAATGTGCTGGTTTAACTCCTGGATGAAAGCTGCAATGGACCTGTCCTTCCTGGTGCTGATCATCTCCCATTGCTCATCTCGGCGCCCACATATCTGGTAGATAGTGTCCTTAAGATCCTTGTGATAAACTTCACCGATGCGTCCTATGGCGATGTGGGCTGCCATGCTCTTTCCTAGACTCTAGGTTGGTGCATCAAAGGAAAACTCTATGGGCTCAGTGACTGGCGTAAATGTCCTTCCTGGAACTTGATCTCAAATCATCTAATGCTCCTCCTCTGATAAAGTGATGGATGATGTAGGTCGCGGTGAATCTTGGTATTCCAATGTTCAGGTACCTAGTGACTTCCTTCAAGTGTCTCCCAAAAGGTGTGTCTTCATCCGGTTGTGCAAACTTGTTCCTTATATCCGCCATCCTATAGAGTAGAAAATGGAGAGGATGAGTAGAGAAGAGTGACCTATGGCTCATCTTAGTGGTCGTGTCCTACAATCAGTGTGTCTCTGATACCATCTTGTAGCGATCCGACCTCAGGCGGTCAAATCTCTATGTATAAGTGTCATCCCTGGATCGGTAATGCTGACACACACTGTACTTGAAGGATTTATAACAGAGCTGCAATCACACACTTATTACATCGAATGTCTCAAAAGAGAACTTATTACAATAAATACGGCTTAAGGCCATCTAAATAAGATAACAGCGAAAGACTTGGACGATAAAGTGAGCCCATCAACTCCAACGGCATAGCTGAGTGCACGACAACGACCTAGCGCACCTTACACTTCGTCTGAAAAGTCTGCAACATGATATGTTGCAGCCTGAAACGGGTCAGCACATGGAATATGATGGCAAAGTAACACAGTAGAGTAATGAACAGAATAAATGCTATCACTACATGCATATATGGCTGGTGGAGGCTCTCTGGTTATAATGTTCTGCGAAAAGCCAATTTTTCCCTACAACAAAGGAATATATTTTATTTAACTATCATGGTAGTTGATAAACATTGAGAATGGTAAATCCCCATCTCAATCCCAATTAAAAAGTAATTAACAACCCAACAGATTATTTAAGAGTGATGAGATCAACATGATAATTCAAGAACCAGATACTCAAAATTGTCCATAACCGGGGACACGGCTAACCATGATTACTTTGTACACTCTGCAGAGGTTTGCGCACTGTTCCCCACAAGACTCGATCTCCTCAGGTGGATTTCTCGCACTAGATGGTGTTTGAGAAACGGATGACCGAGACACAGTCTTTCAGAAACACTAACTCTTTACTCTGGGTGGACAGTTACACCTACTTTCCCCTACATCTGCTGGCCCACCACTGAAAGAGGTCATGCAGCATACTCAACTATGCTAGAGCCCATAATAGCTTGTGGCTCCACACGGAAGTTTCTAGCATGAATAATCTTATGATCCCTTTGAGCCTGGGTGGTGAACCAAAAAGGACAGGACTGGTATATCCCCAGGTGCCCACAATCAATCCACCTAGATGTGTGTTTAAGTAGCCACCTTAAGTTAACCAGTAATTAACAATATCACATCTGTCATGGATACACTCAAACCCAATCCACGTCTACGAGCATAGCATGGCAAATTAAGCATAACGTAGAAGTAACTCCCAAGGGTTTGATAATAAAAGGGCAATAGGTTCTACCTCATCATCTACTTCCCACACCCACAAGTTAAGAGATCCTACTCATGCAATGTTTGAGGATTGTAGATAATGCATAAAAACTGGGTATGAAGGAATATGATCAAAGTGTTACTTGCATTGCTGATGATCCGCAAAACCTAGAGACTCGTAGTAGCACGCTGTGCTCTCCGGGATTCTATCGCAAACAAACAATAACATACATAAGCACTCAGGCATAGATGCACGGGTAAAACTTCAAATAAGAAGATCCAAACTAAAAAATTCAACTGAAGAGCTTCGATATGCAAAACGAAACAACCAAAACGGAGCTACGGAACTGAAACTACGGTCAAAAGAACTTCGAAATCGAATCTACTTGAAACCAAATTTTAAATTGTCAAAAACCTTATTCAAGTTGATTAAATAGAAAGAGGGGCTCGAGATGAAGATTTTGGCATTGGTTTCACTGGATTTGGACAAACGGTTTGGAAACGACGAGGGTTTGAAGAACAGGGGCGAATTTGCGATAAAAGTAATCGCGGATAAGTCCCTGGCCGAAAATAAAATAAAAAAGAAAAGACTAACGAACAAACGTTCGCTGTCTGAAGCTGACCGGCGAAAACGTTCGTTAAAACGAAAGAACGGACGAACGTCCACTAAATAAAATAAGCCGACGAAAACTGATCGAAGAAATTAAACAAGAAAACTAAAAAACGGGGTTTGACCGAGAAAAATTGACCGGTCAAACGGGGTCAACGGCGGCGGCTCCGGTGAGATCAGCGGCGGCGGAGACGGCGGTCGACGGCGTCGGGCGGCTGCGGGGCGGCAGTGGGTGGCTGAAGGCGCGGCGCGGCGCGGCGGCGGTGATGCGGCGGCGCAGGCGAGGGCAGGCGGCGGCGGGGCGGCTTGGGGCTCTAGGGGGGCCCGGTTGCGCTTATAAAGGGGCGGGCGGCGGCGTGGCCCTGGGAGGGGGCCGGCCCGGGGAGGAGTCCGGCTCGGACTCCCCTTGGTGACCCTGCGCGGCACGGCGGTGGGGAAGGCGGCGACGCGAGGGAGTGGGCCGGCTGGGCTTCGGCCCAGTCGGTCCGGGAAAGTTTTTTTAACAATTCGGCCGATAAAAATCCTAATAAATAAAAAAAGTTCTAAAAATGCCAAAATAATTTTCACCGTCTAAATAAAATATTTAGAACAAGGTGAACATTTTCTTGGCCTAAAATGCATATTTTTCTAATTCAAATAAAATAGCAATAAAATCCAAATAAAATCATTTATTTGATTTTAATATTTTTCCTCCAATATTTCTTTTGTTTTGGAGAAGTCATATTATCTCCTCTCATATATTTTGTTATTGAAATATTTTCGAAGAGAAAATAATTAAAACCAAATGATCCTCTTTTCAATATTTGAGAAAATTCAAATATGAAAATAATAAAATCCCCAACTCTCTCCGTGGGTCCTTGAGTTGCTTAGGATTTTTAGGATCCAAACCAAAATGCAAATAAAATATGATATGCATATGATGACCTATGTATAACATTCCAAATTGAAAATTTGGGATCTTACAAAATTAAACCGGGGGCTAATGTCGGGGATATACCCCGCGGTATGACCCGGCCGGAATTATAACCCGGCTGGGATTTGGTAAACCGGTAGAGAGTTAAGACAGTTGGTTAAGGCAGACAGTTAGGACAGATGGTTAAGGTAGGTGGTAAACCGGCAGATGATAAACCAGATGGTAAACCGGCAGATGATAAACCTGATGGTAAACTGACAGGTGGTAAACTGGCAGATGATAAACAAGATGGTAAACCGGCGGACAGTCATAACCCAGCAGAGAGGGTCGCCTGGGGTTAATAATCCTGAGACGTTAAGAAGCCCAAGATGTTAAGAAGCCCATGAAGAGAAGTGAGAATAGTTTAACTCTTAATCCGACTAGGACTCTACATGTAACTCGCCCCTTCAACTTATATAAGGAGGGGCAGGGCGCCCCAAGAGGGGGGAGGAAATAATCTCTAAGGCTAGACACAACTAAAGGGGAGCCGGCTTATGCGGCGACTCCCTCGTGAGCATAATGAGACCTAGCCACAAATAACATATGGGGCTATTACTGGATGATGTTTCCCGGGGCCCGAAGCTGTCTAAATCCTTGTCTTGTGTGTTGATATGCCTCACGCCTCTCATCCCAATCAACCCCTCTCAAGCTACCACATAGATGCGTTGGCCTCATGACGAAGTCCTCGCACTAGGACATCTGCCGTGACAAATCCACGACAAATCCCTTTTGGGTAACGGCGCCAGAAATGGCGTGTTGACGGGAGAAAGTTGTAAATATTGATAGATCGAACGCCAAATATAATAAATTGCAGCAAGGTTTTTTTTGGGTTTTTGGTTTAATACATCTGAAAATAAAAGCAAATAAGAAGTAGATCGCAAAGGCAAATATATGAGAAATAAGACCCGAGGGCCTTAGGTTTCACTAGTGGCTTCTCTCCAGAAAAATAGCAAATAGTGGGTAAACAAATTACTGTTGGGCAATTGATAGAACCTCAAATAATTATGACAATATCCAGGCAATGATCATTACATAGGCATCACGTCCAAGATTAGTACACCAAATCCTGCCTGCATCTACTACTATTACTCCACACATCGACCGCTATCCATCATGCATCTAGTGTGTTAAGTTCATGGAAAAATGGAGTAATGCAATAAGAACGATGACATGATGTAGATGAGATCCGTTTATCTATGGCGGTAGATATAGGTCCCTTCTTTTTATCCTTAGTAGCAACGATACATACGTGTCGGTTCCCTTTTTGTCACTGGGATCAAGCACCGTAAGATCGAACCCACTACCGGGCACCTCTTCCCATTGCAAGATAAATAAAGAAATTTGGCAAAACAAAACCCAAATATTGGAGAAGAAATAGGAGGCTATAAGAGATCATGCATAAAAAAGATCAAAGAAACTCAAATACTTTCATGGATATAAAAAGATAGATCTGATCATAAACTAAAAGTTCATCGATCCCAACAAACACACCGCAAGAGTTACATCATATGGATCTCCAAGAGACCATTGTATTGAGAATCAAGAGAGAGAGAGATGAAGCCATCTAGCTACTAACTACGGACCCGAAGGTCTACAAAGAACAACTCACGCATCATCGGAGAGGCACCAATGGAAGTGGTGAACCCCTCTGTGATGGTGTCTAGATTGGATCTGGTGGTTCTAGACTCTGCGGCGGCTGGATGAATATTTCGTCGACTCCCCTAGGGTTCTGGGATTTTTGGGGTATTTATAGAGCAAAGAGGCGGTCCGGGGGGCACGCGAGGTGGGCACAATCCACCAGGGCGCGCCAGGGCCTCCTGGCGCGCCCTGGTGGGTTGTCCCCCCCCTCAGGATTCCCCCAGGAGCAACCAGGGCCCAATATCTTCCATCTAGTCCATAAAAAATCTCCTTAAAGTTTCGTGGCATTTGGACTCCGTTTGATATTGATTTTTTGCAATGTAAAAAACATGGAAAACAACAACTGGCACTTGGCACTATGTCAATAGGTTTGTACCAAAAATGATATAAAATGACTATAAAATGGTTATAAAATATCCAAGATTGATAATAAAACAACATGGAACTATAAAAAATTATAGATACGTTGGAGACATAGCAACACTCTTACCTTTCCGCAATTTGCTAGCCTCTACGGTACCGTGCATTTCCCTTTCTCACCTTGAGAGTCGGTGCAAACTTCGCCGGTGCATCCAAACCCCGTGATATGATACGCTCTATCACACATAAGCCTTATTATATCTTCCTCAAAACAGCCACCATACCTACCTATTATGGCCCTTCCATAGCCATTCCGAGATATATTGCCATGCAACTTCCACCGCTTCCGTTTTGATGACTTGTGCATTTATTGTCATATTGCTTTGTATGGTCGTAAGATAGTGATGACCCACAAGTATAGGGGATCTATTGTAGTCCTTTCGATAAGTAAGAGTGTCAAACCCAACGAGGAGCAGAAGGATATGAAAAGCGGTTTTCAGCAAGGTATTCTTTGCAAGCACTGAAATTATCGGTAACAGATAGTTGTGTGATAAGATAAGTCGTAACGGGTAACAAGTAAAAAAAGTAAAAAAGGTGCAGCAAGGTGGCCCAATCCTTTTTGTAGTAAAGGACAAGCCTGGACAAACTCTTGTATAAAGCAAAGCACTCCCGAGGACACATGGTAATTGCTGTCAAGCTAGTTTTCATCATGGTTATTTGATTCACGTTCATTACTTTGATAATTTGATATGTGGGTGGACCGGTGCTTGGGTGCTGCCCTTCCTTGGACAAGCCTGCAAGTTATGATTAACCCCTCTCGCAAGCATCCACAACTACGAAAGAAGAATTAAGATAAATCTAACCATAGCATGAAACATATGGATCCAAATCAGCCCCTTACGAAGCAACACATAAACTAGGGTTTAAGCTTCTATCAATCTAGCAACCCATGATCTACTGATTACTTCCCAATGCCTTCACCTAGGCCCAAATAATGATTACTTTGCACTGCCAGATATACACCACTAGAGGAGAGACGACATACATCTCATCAAAATATCGAACGAATACCAAATTCGCATGATTACTTATAACAAGACTTCTCCCATGTCCTCAGGAACAAATGTAACTACTCACAAACCATATTCATGTTCATAATCAAAGGAGTGTTAATTATCATTAAGGATCTGAACATATGATCTTCCACCAAATAAACCAACTAGCATCAACTACAAGGAGTAATCAACACTACTAGCAACCCACAGGTACCAATCTGAGGTTTTGAGACAAAGATCGGATACAAGAGATGAACTAGGGTTTGAGAGGAGATGGTGCTTGTGAATATGTTGATGGATATTGACCCCCACTCTATGAGAGGATCGTTGGTGATGACGATGGCTTTGATTTCCCCCTCCCCGAGGGAAGTTTCCCCGACAGAATAGCTCCGCCGGAGCCCTAGATTGGTTCTGCCCAGGTTCCGCCTCGCGACGGCGGCGCTTCGTCCCGAAAGCTTCCTTCTGATTTTTTCCCGGTCAAAACACACCATATAGCAGAAGATGGGTGTCGGGGGCCTTCCGGGGGCCCACAAGGATGAGGGCGCGCCCAGTGAGGGAGTCCTAGACTAAGGGGTCCTCGGGCGTCCGGCCTGTTATCTATTGGGCCAGACTGATGGGCTGTGAAGACATGAAGACCGAAGACTACACCCATGTCCGGATTGGCGGACTCTACTTGGCGTGGAGGGCAAGCTTGGCGACCGACTATGAAGATTGCCTCTTATGTAATCGACCTCATGTGACCCTAGATCTCTCCGGTGTCTATATAAACCGGAGAGCATAGTCCGGATAGGACATGTTCATTACCATATACTCATAGGCTAGACTTCTAGGGTTTAGCCATTACGATCTCGTGGTAGATCAACTCTTGTAACACTCATATCCATCAAGATCAATCAAGCAGGAAGTAGGGTATTACCTCCATAGAGAGGGCCCGAACCTGGGTAAACATTGTGTCCCCCGTCTCCTGTTACCATCGATCCTAGACGCACAGTTCGGGACCCCCTACCCGAGATCCGCCGGTTTTGACACCGACATTGGTTCTTTCATTGAGAGTTCCACTGTGCCGTCGACGAAAGGACTCGATGCCCCCTTCGATCGTTAGTAATGATGCCGTCCAGGCAGAAACGTTCCTCCCCGAACAAATCTTTGTGTTCGGCGGCTTCTTACTGCGGGCCAACTCGCTTGGCCGTCTAGAGCAAATAGATAGCTACGCCCCTGGCCACCAGGTTAAATTTGGAAGCCTAAACTACATCGCGGATATCCGTGGAGGCTTGATCTTCACTGGATTTGAGACCACGGTAGTTGCTTCCCCGTGCTCCGATGAACACGACTTAAATCTGTTATCGGACTACGTCCAGGAGATGGATCCTGTTGCTGCAACGGCCTCAGAACCAAAGCAGATCGTGCCCTCTGAGGCCACGAAGCCTACGGTGTTGGAGCCGCACACGGACTCGACATCCTGCAATGCTTGCGTCAATGGAACTTCGGACTCGTATCCGGCCATATGTTCCGGACCAGATGCGCCTGCGGACACTGAGCTGGATCAATTATTGATTTTCAAATTTAGCGTCATAGACATCTTCCAGCATTCGCCTTTGGGTGACATACTAAACTCCTTGAAGAAATTGTGCTTGGAGGAAGACTCACAGCCGAACTATGTTCGGTTCGAGCTAGAGGCGGATGTCGAGGAATTTTGCTTCCCACCCTCCACCCACTTCATAGCCACCGTCGATGATTTAACCGACGTGCTTGACTATGGCTCCGAAGACATCGACGATATGGATGACGATGCCAACAAGGAGAAAGGCCAAGACCCGCCATTTACTGGACACTGGACGGCCACCTCTTCGTATGACGTGTACATGGTTGATACACCCAAAGGATCTGGCGATGACAAAGAAAAGCCAGACGCGAATAAACCCTCTGAGACACAATCCAAGCGCCGACGCCCCAAACGCCATTCTAAGCCTTGTCGCTCAAAGGATGGCAACACTGGCACCGGAGAAAATAGCACTCCGGGCGATGCCGAAAACAATGAAGACCCTATCGGAGCTACGTCCGAACAGGAGGAAAACGACAACGAGCAGGATAACCCTGATGAACAGGCCATAGAAGATGACCCGGAGGACGATAGCTATCATCCACCCTCCAAGGAGGAGACAAGCCTCGGCAACGACGGTTTCATCATGCCCGAGGATCCTCTGGTGCAGGAGCGATTTAAGCTACAACTCATAGCCACTGCAAGGAGCCTGAAAAAGAAACAACAACA
This sequence comes from Triticum urartu, assembly GCF_003073215.2. Taxonomy (NCBI): domain Eukaryota; kingdom Viridiplantae; phylum Streptophyta; class Magnoliopsida; order Poales; family Poaceae; genus Triticum; species Triticum urartu. Next base: position 88,031,953 of record NC_053027.1, read on the forward strand.
GCTTCAAGCTGAACAAGATCTGCTCGCCGACAGATGGACTGATGTCCTGACAGCTGAAGAATACGGCCTCAAGCGCCCAGCCAAGAGCTACCCAAAATGCAAACTGCTACCTCAGTTTGATGAGGAGGCACCAGATCCCACACGTCCCTTGCGCAATGCAGACTGGCCATCACATGGTTGGGATAGAGCGGCAGACCGACCACCCCGTGGTCGGGACACAATGGCAAACCAGGCCGAATAGCAGCCTGCCCCACCGCTTGGCAAAAATAGGGACAAACCATCTCAGGATCATACGTACGACCTTCGGCAGACCCTGGACAGTAAAGCAAGACATACAAGATCGATATACGGATCACGAGGACGTGCCTCGAGGCACGACGAAGGCTACATATTAGGACGTGACAAGCCTAACCACGCCCGGGCCGAATACCGCAGACAGACTCCATCAGAGCTATGCCGCGACGCAATCCGGTACAGAGGTGCTGCACACCCTCTCTGCTTCATAGATGAAGTACTGGATCACGAATTCCCCGAGGGATTCAGGCCCGTCAATATGGAATCATACGACGGCACAACCGATCCCGCAGTGTGGATCGAGGATTTCATCCTCCACATCCACATGGCTCGAGGAGATGATCTCCACGCCATTAAATACCTCTCACTCAAGCTCAAAGGGCCAGCTCGGCACTGGCTAAACAGCCTGCCTGAAAATTCTATCGGCAGTTGGGAGGACTTAGAACAAGCTTTCCTGGACAACTTCCAAGGAACTTATGTCCGTCTACCTGACGTTGATGACTTAAGCCACATAGTTCAACAACCTGGAGAATCAACCAGAAAATTCTAGACTAGGTTCCTAACCAAAAAGAACCAGATCGTTGACTGTCCGGATGCCGAGGCCTTAGCAGCCTTCAAACACAGCATCAGTGATGAATGGCTAGCACGCCACCTCGGCCAAGAAAAGCCGAAGTCCATGCCAGCCCTCACGGCACTCGTGACCCACTTTTGCACGGGAGAGGACAGTTGGCTGGCTCGTAGTAACAACACAGCCAGGGAGACAGGCCCCTTTGAGGCAAAAAATAGCACTGGCAAGCTCCGGCGCAATAGGCACAAACACCGAAGCAATGACAACAACACCGATGACACCACAGTCAACCCCAGATTCAGTGGCTCCAAGTCCGGCCAATGGAAGAAGCCCTACAAAAGAAACAATGAAGGACCTTCCAGCCTGGACCGCATACTTGACCATCCGTGCCAAATACATGGCACCCCGAACAAGCAAGACAATCACACCAACAGAGACTGTTGGGTTTTCAAGCAGGCCGACAAGTTAAATGCCGAAAATAAAGAAAAGGGATCACAAAGTGAGGACGAGGACGAAGAGCCCCGGCAGCCGAACACTGGGGGCAGAAGAACCCCCCCCCCCAAGTCAAAACGGTGAACATGATATACGCTACACACATCCCCAAAAGGGAGCACAAGCGAGCACTCAGGGATGTCTACGCGGTAGAGCCAGTCGCCCTAAAGTTCAATCCGTGGTCGTCATTCCCGATCACCTTTGATCGACGAGACCACCTAACTAGCATCCGCCATGGCGGTTCAGCCACACTAGTCCTAGACCCAATCATTAATGGGTTTCACCTAACATGAGTCCTGATGGACGGTGGTAGCAGCCTCAACCTAATCTATCAAGACACAGTGCGGAAGATGGGCATTGACCCCTCACGAATCAAACCAACGAAGACCACCTTTAAAGGAGTCATTCCAGGCATAGAGGCCCGCTGTACGGGCTCAATCACGCTGGAAGTGGTCTTCGGTTCTCCGGACAACTTCCGAAGCGAGGAGTTAATCTTCGACATCGTCCCCTTCCGCAGCGGCTACCACGCATTGCTCGGACGAACATCGTTTGCTAGATTCAACGCAGTGCCACACTACACTTATCTCAAGCTCAAGATGCCCGGCCCACGCGGCGTCATCACAGTCAATGGCAACACGGAACGCTCCCTCCGAACAGAGGAGCACACCACCGCTCTAGCAGCAGAGGTACAGAGCGGCCTTCTCAAGCAGCACCATAGTGCGGCTGCCGAGCCCCTAGACACCATCAAAATGTTCTGAACCATGCTGCAGCACGACAGCACGGCTCGTCAAGAGCTCGATTAGCAATTCGGCCTCCGTCCCAGTCCTGATGAAGTAGTGACATTTGTACCATGTGTACATACTTACGCACTCAAAATTCCATGGACATCGACGGAGGCACAAGCTAACCTGGGATCTACAGTTCGGCTAGACCCACCCCGGACACACTTTTTCCTTTCTGTTTCAGGTTCCTTTTCCCGCGAGCCTGATCTCCAGTCCCTTCAAGGGGGGCATGCAGCATAGGCGTGCAGGGTACCCTCCATATGTTCTTCTTGACGGTATTTTTTACTTATTATCCAGAAACCTGCACCCTGCTCCCTCTTGATTCCGGCATGTTAAATAGTCCCGGTGTTTATTGCACTATTTGTATAAGATACACCTTGACGTATCCATTCAGTTATAATAAAAATGATTTGCGGCCCAGGTTCTGTGGTTTTTCGCTTTTTACTTCATTTCATCTCGATCTGCTTATCAGCCGCATCGATACTCTTTTGTATGCCTCATATTCGCCAGGGGCTGCTTATCGCCCCACAATACGGTAGCAAAGTTCGAACACTTTTTATATAAGTTTGGCACCCCGAATTTAGCATTATATGCATTGACTCCGAATCATGTCTTTGCTCAATAGTTGGGTTGCTCGGCTCCTGTGCTTGCTAACCTACGTTCCGCTCTATCGGCTAGGGAAGTAAAGGGAGAACTATTGCGATTGTGCCTTGGCCTTGACCGGATGAGCACCTCAGTAGAGAAAGCCGAAAACTGACTGCCATGATACGGCGAGAGCCGGTCAGCTGTTCGAGGGTAAAAAAATCGTTGGAGATTTCCTCCGCATCACGCGAAGGATTGGCACTTCCCGATCAGATGCTGACAGCACCCTGGCCTGGACCAGGGGCTGCACACGTGCTTAATTATAAAACTCCTATGGCTAAGTGAGGGAGTTTAAGCCATACAGTCTAATTGCCTTGTTCATTGCGCTAAACAACTCCTCCAAAGAACCATATAATTGGATCAAGATTGTTTAGATCCCATCCCGAACACCTCCGTACTACCTACGTGAGGGCAGAAGCCGATGATGGCCAACTCTTATATTATAAACAACACGGCCGCACAGGAGGAAACAATTAAAGCATAATAATATTACATTACAGGCTTTGTTTCCATAATACAATGCACGGGCAACATGAATACATCCATTCAAAAATAATGTCCTTCGAAAATTGAGCTGCCGCAAGTCGAGACCCTTCTATGACATCCGCAAAATATCTCTTGGGTGTGCGGTGCTCCTTGCCCTCCGGAGGCCTGCTGGCAACTTCAACAGTGTTCATCTTCGCCCACCACATCTTGCAGCAAGCAAAGGCCATACAGGCACCTTCAATATAGGCAGAATGCTTGATGACGTCCAGCCGCAGACAGGCTTCCACTAGCCGCCTCACGAGTCCAAAGTAGCCGCCGGGCATAGCTTCGGCTGGCCATAGCCGGATTGTCAAATCCTTTATGGCTAGTTCGGCCACCCGGTGCAGCTCCACCAGCTGCTTCAGCTGATCGGTGAAGGACACAGGATGCTCTGGCGTCGCATACTGCATCCAGAATAGCTTCTCCGTTGATCCTCCTCCTTCGGCTCGGTAGAACTCTATAGCGTCTGATACGCTACATGGTAAATCCGCAAAAGCCCCTGGGGAACTCCGAACCCGGGTTAGTTAAAGGTATTGCTTCTCCGCATACTTGCTTTGCATCTTAAAAGCCTTACCTGCGATGATCTTCCTAGCCTCCTGGATCTCCTGGAGGGCAGCTCGGCCCTCATTCCGTGCGGTCTCCGCGCTCTAAAGAGCCTTGGAGAGTTCGGCCTTTTGAACCGATGCATCATTCTCCAAGGTCACACATTTTTTCACTGCGTCTTGGAACTCCTATTGGACCTCCTTGACTCGGGCTGAGGGAGTCCTGGATTAGGGGGTCTCCGGACAGCCGGATTATATCCTTTGGCCGGACTGTTGGACTATGAAGATACAAGATTGAAGACTTCGTCTCGTGTCCGGATGGGACTCTACTTGGCGTGGAAGGCAAGCTAGGCAATACGGATATGGATATCTCCTCCTTTGTAAGTGACCATATGTAACCCTAACCCTCTCCGGTGTCTATATAAACCGGAGGGTTTTAGTCCGTAGGAAAACATAAAATCATACCATAGGCTAGCTTCTAGGGTTTAGCCTCTCCGATCTCGTGGTAGATCTACTCTTGTACCACCCATATCATCAATATTAATCAAGCAGGACGTAGGGTTTTACCTCCATCAAGAGGGCCCGAACCTGGGTAAAACATTGTGTCCCTTGCCTCCTGTTGCCATCCGCCTTAGACGCACAGTTCGGGACCCCCTACCCGAGATCCGCCGGTTTTGACACCGACATTGGTGCTTTCATTGAGAGTTCCTCTGTGTCGTCGCTGTTAGGCTTGATGGCTCCTACTATCATCGATGGCGATGCAGTCCAGGGTGAGACTTTTCTCCCCGGACAGATCTTCGTATTCGGCGGCTTTGCAGTGCGGGCCAATTCGCTTGGCCATCTAGAGCAGATTGAAAGTTATGCCCCTCGCCACCAGGTCAGGTTTGGAAGCTTAAACTACACGGCCGATATCCGTGGAGACTTGATCTTCGACGGATTCGAACCTCTACCTTGTGCGTCACGCGGTCACGATGAGTGCGGTTTAGCGCTACCATCGGATAGTGTTCAAGAGATCGCACTGGCAGCCGCTCCGACCCTCAATTCGGAGCCAGGTGCGCCTTCCGCGGACGGGTGGATGGACCCCGCCACGGAGGCCTTACCCTCAGCGGCGATCAAGCCAAACATCGACCTTACCTTGCACGAGAGCCGTGCTGTTAAACTGCCGGATCCTTCTCCGGCCACGGACTCCGAACCGCCTGCGCCCGTTCCTATCAAATCCGATTGGGCGTCGATCATGGAGTTTACCTCCGCGGATATTTTTCAGCACTCGCCCTTTGGCGACATACTGAACTCATTAAGGTCTCTCTCCTTGTCAGGAGGATCCTGGCCGAACTATGTCCGGCAGGACTGAGATGCGAACGACGAAGAAATTCGAGGCCCACCCACCACCCACTTAGTAGCCAATGTCGATGACTTAACTGACATGCTTGACTTCGACTCCGAAGACATCGACGGTATGGACGAAGATGCAGGAGGCGAAGAGGAACCACCGCCCACAGGGCACTGGACAACCACCTCATCATACGATATATACATGGTGGATACACCCAAAGAAGGCAATGGCGACGAGATAGCGGAGGATGACCCCTCCAAGAAGCAACCCAAGCGCCGACGTCAGCGGCGCCGCTCTAAGTCCCGCCAAAGCAAAAGTGGTGATACCGACACAGGAGATAATAATACTCCGGATAGTGCCGAAGACAACAACAATCCCCTCCAGCAAGATTTAGAGCAGGAGGATGGAGGAGCCAGCCCTCCTGAGAGAGCGGCAGATGGAGAAGAGGAGGATGATAATTACATGCCCCCCTCCGAAGACGAGGCAAGCCTCGGCGACGACGAATTCGCTGTGACAGAGGATCCTGTCGAACAAGAGCGCTTCAAACACCGGCTTATAGCCACGACAAATAGCCTTAAGAAAAAGCAGCAGCAGCTTCAAGCTGATCAGGATCAGCTAGCTGACAGATGGAGTGAAGTCCTCGCGGCTGAGGAATATAAACTCGAACGCCCCTCCAAGAGTTACCCAAAGTGCAGGTTGCTACCTCGACTGGAGGAAGAAGCATTTGCTACGGCTGATCGGCCACCTCGTGGCCGCGATAGAGAGGCATTCTAGCCAAAAACTCAGCCTCCACCCCGACGCCATTCAAATAAAAAGGCACGGGGAGATACGCCAGACCTGCGAGACGTATTGGAGGACAAAGCAAAGCATGCACGATCGATCTACGGATCACGAGGGCGTGCCACTCTACGAGACGATAAACGTCACGCCGGACACAGTAAAAGCAAATCCGGCCGGGCCGAACATAGCGGGCAAGACCCATTCGAGCTGCGTCGCGATATAGCCCAATACAGAGGCGCCGCACACCCCTTATGCTTCACAGACGAAGTAATGGATCATCAAATCCCAGAAGGTTTCAAACCGGTAAATATTGAATCATACGACGGCACAACAGATCCCGCAGTATGGATCGAGGATTTCCTCCTCCACATCCACATGGCCCGCGGTGACGACTTACACGCCATCAAATACCCGCCACTAAAGCTCAAGGGACCAGCGCGACATTGACTTAACAGCTTGCCAGCCGAGTCCATCAGCTGTTGGGAAGATCTGGAAGCCGCATTCCTCAAAAACTTTCAGGGCACTTATGTGCGGCCACCAGATGCCGATGACTTGAGCCACATAATCCAGCAGCCAAAAAAATTGGGCAGGCAATTCTGGACTCGGTTCCTAACAAAGAAAAATCAAATTGTCGACTGTCCGGATGCAGAGGCCCTAGCGGCTTTTAAACACAACATCCGAGACGAATGGCTAGCCCGGCACCTTCATCAGGAAAAGCTGAAATCTATGGCAGCCCTCACGACACTCATGACCCGCTTTTGTGCGGGAGAAGACAGCTGGCTGGCTCGTAGTAATAACATATCAAAGAACCATGGTACTTCGGATACCAAGGACGGCAATAGCAGGTCACGTCGCAACAAACATAAGCGCCGCATTAATAACAATAATAACGAGGATACGACAGTCAATGCCGGATTCAAAGGCTCTAAACCCGGTCAGCGGAAAAAGCCATTCAAATAAAGTACGCCGGGACCGTCCAGCTTGGACCGTATACTCGATCGCTCGTGTCAAATACACGGCACCCCAGAAAAGCCAGCCAATCACACCAATAGGGATTGTTGGGTGTTCAAGCAGGCCGGCAAGTTAATTGCCGAAAACAAGGACACGGGGCCACATAGCGATGACGAGGAGGAGCCCCGGCAGCCACACACCGGAGGACAGAAGAGGTTTCCCCCACAAGTGCGGACGGTGAACATGATATACGCAACCCACATCCCCAAGAGGGAGCGGAAGCATGCGCTCAGGGACGTATATGCGTTGGAGCCAGTCGCCCCAAAGTTCAACCCGTGGTCCTCCTATCCGACCACTTTCGATCGCAGGGACCATCCCACTAGAATCCATCATGGCGGATTCGCCGCACTGGTTTTGGACCCAATCATTGACGGATTTCACCTCACTCGAGTCCTTATGGATGGCGGCAGTAGCCTAAACCTGCTTTATCAGGACACAATGCGAAAAATGGGTATAGACCCCTCAAGGATCAAACCCACAAAAACGACCTTTAAGGGCGTCATTCCAGGCGTAGAGGCCCATTGCACAGGCTCAATTACACTGGAAGTGGTCTTCGGATCCCCGGATAACTTCTGAAGCGAAGAGTTAATCTTCGATATAGTCCCGTTCCGCAGTGGTTATCATGCACTGCTCGGGCGAACCACATTTGCGAGATTCAATGCGGTACTGCATTATGCATACCTCAAGCTCAAGATGCCAGGACCTTGCGGGGTTATTACAGTCAATGGAAACACAGAGCGCTCTCTCCGAACAGAGGAGCACACTGCGGCCCTCGCAGCAGAAGCGCAAAACAGCCTCTCAAGGCAATCCACCAGTTCGGCGTTTCAAGAACCGGACACATTCAAGCGCGCTCGGAGCAATCGGCAAATAGACCGCCTGGTGCGATCTGAGCTCGCGTAGCAATGCGGCCACCACCCCAGTCCCAGCCAAATGGCGAAGCTCGTGCCACGCGTACATAATTATGCATTAAAAATATGATGGGCACAGGTGGGGAGGGGGGCACACTGCGGCACGCCCCAAGACACGGCTTAAACCACACTAGGGGCTTCCCGTTTGGTTATTTTTTTCTTTTTTTAGGACCTTAATCTCTGGAAACCCTGTCCGGCAGCACTATTGCCAAACACATGATGCAGCAACCAAGGAGGCAGAAAGCTACGTCACACCCCAGAATTCCCAGGTGGATTACAATAACGAGCGAAATATTTGATTTAATACTATTCCTCAGCTTGCCCTTGGAAGGGACGTAGTCCCACTCTTTGCTTATCGCACTATCTATATCACTCTGCTTTAACGCACCTTTTTGAATAAACAATGCATAACATCACGACTATTATTGCATTCTTGTTATATATATATGTGTGTGTGTGTTCATTAACGACACCTTGCAACCGTACACTTTGGTACGGCCAATATACCAGGGGCTTACGTACCCCACAATATGGTGTGAAAAGTCCAAACACTTTCACAAGTGCGGCACTCCGAACTTATAGCATTATATGCATCAGCTCCGAATCATGTCTTTGGTCAAATGTTGGGTTTGCCCGGCCTTATGTTTTGGTACCTTACATTCCGCTCTATCGGCTAAGGTAGCGCTAGGAGAACTAGTGCGATTGTGCCCCGGTTCTGCCGGGCTTAGCACCTCAGTAGAGAAAGCTAAAGCTGACTGTCATGATAAGGCGAGAGATTGGTCGTTGTTCGGCGAGGTTTTCGAGTCCCTAAAGACTTATGCCGCTTAGGGCGAGGGGCCGGCCCTGTTCGGCTTAAAGGCGTGTATCGCACCCCGAATTCGGCCTTCCGAATACCAGGGGCTTCGCCTAAATTTAAAATTATAGAATTCTATCGCTAAGTGAGAGTGATAAAGCATTATTAGTCCGGTTTCCTTGTTCGTTGTGCTGAGCACCTCCCTCGAAGGACCCAAACATGGGAACAAGAGTGCTCAGGTTTATCCCGAACACCCCAGCACTCGGGGCATGGGGGCAGAAGCCGAGGACTAGCCATCTCTCAGATTGGATAAACAGCCAAACAGAAGGCAATATTTTAAATTCACACAAGCATTGCATAGCGCATATGAAACAAGTTTTCATCATACATGATCACACGAGCAAGTTTACTCAAATATTACATCCTTGGAACATTCGTCCGCTACAAGACGGGCACCATTCAGGACACCCTCATAATAAATTTCGGGGGTGCGATGCTCCTTGCCCTGCGGCGACCCTTCCTTGATCATCTTCACAGCGTCTAGCTTGGCCCACTGCACCTTCACACGGGCGAAAGCCCGACGTGCACCTTCGATGCAGACGGACCGCTTGACGACCTCCAGCCGTGGGCAGGCATCCACAAGCTACCTCACGAGGCCGAAGTAGCTGTTCGGAAGGGCGTCGCCAGGCCACAGCCGGACTATAAGGCCCTTCATGGCCTGTTCGGCCACCTTGTGCAGCTCGACCAACTGCTTTAGCTGGTCGCTTAGAGGCATCGGGTGTTCGGTCCCAGTATACTGAGACCAGAACAGCTTCTCCGTTGAGCTCCCCTCCTCGGCCTGGTAAAACTGTGCGACATCCGACACGCTGCAGGGCAAATTTGCGAATGCTCCTGGAGAGCTCCGAATTTGGGTAAGTGATCGGTAATTTACTTTTACATGCTTGCTTTGCATATAGAATGCCTTACCCGTCGCTATTTTCTTCATTGCATCAATCTCCTAGAGGGCCTTTTGGGCTTCAGCCTTGGCATTTTTTGCGCTCTCAAGGGCCGCGGCAAGCTCAGACTCTCGCGTCTTCGAGTCAAGCTCCAACGCCTCATGCTTCCTCACGAGAGCCTGGAGCTCTTGCTGCACCTCGCCCACCCGAGCCTCTTGCTTTTCCCGCTCGGTACGCTCCTTGGCCGCTTTATCTTCGGCCTTGGTTAGCGCTTGCTTCAGGGTGACCACCTCGATCATGGCCCCTGGCAAATATACGATGATCCTGTCATTTTGCAATCGCGTCTTCTTTTATGTATATACATATCTACAGACAGGGCATTACTTACCCTTGTTTTCCTCGAGCTACCTCTTGGCAAGGCCGAGCTCTTTCTTGGACCCCTCGAGGTCCTGCTTCAGTACGGCGACCTCCGCAATCAGTGCAGCGGACGCTAGTAGCGAGGCCTGCATACGCATATTGACATTCTTATATTAGACTCCTGCAATATTATTTGATCCTCTGTTCGGCTTTTCTTTGTGAACACCGAACAAAGCATCCGGGGCTACTGTCTATGCGGTAATATTTTTCCTATATTTTAAAACACTTACCTCAAAGCCTGTTAGAAGGCTGGCACAGGTTTCAGTCAATCCGCTCTTGGCGGACTGAACCTTCTGGACCACCGCACTCATAATAATACGGTGCTCCTCGTCGATGGAAGCGCTGCGGAGCGCTTCCAGCTGATTGTCCGGCGCCTCTGGATGGACAGAGGTCACCGGCACATGCGTCTTGCCCCTCTTAGAAGGAGGCCGCCTGCCCGAGCCTGGAACCACTGGAGGTTCCGGCGCGGTGTCCGGCTGAGGGCCGAACTCGGAGCTTGTCGTGGTATTCTCACGGGGGGGTGCATGACGACATATGCCACAAGGTTGCTTCGTGTGAGGGCAAGACTGGTGCTGATAGGCCCGGGAGCGGGTGTGCGAATAGCACGCGGTAGTTTACCCAGGTTCAGGGCTCTCCGGAGAGATAACACCCCTACTCCTGCATGTCTGAGTATATCTGGTATATCTAGTACAGAGTTGCTCCTGGAGCTGTATCTGAAAGTAGTGCGACAGGCATTTGGTTTCATATATGCATGTATGTGGCATGCTCTAGTGGTCGGCCATGCTCATGGCTCATGGCCGTGAGCATGTGTATGCTCATGCGTGTGTGTGAGGATGGGTGGATGGCTAGCTATATATAGTGGGAGCTAGCTTAGCATGTAAGCCATGTAGGCATGGTAGCTAGCTAGCTAGTGGCATGGTGGGGTGTCATCCTTGTCCCCTGGGTCACTTCATAAATAGTGCCCAGGGGCAAGGGACACTGTAAATGATGGCTGGGGTGTCACGTGAACAGTGTCGGGTACGGTCGTCACGTCGGGGTCGCGTCCGGCTGCAGTTGACTTCGAGCAGTCAGCCTGGTGGAGGAGTCGGCAGCCAGCAGTCGGCCTGGTGGAGGAGTCGGCAACCAGCAGTCGTCCTGGTGGAGGAGTCGGCAGCCACCAGTCGGCCTGGTGGAGGAGTCGGCAGCTAGCAGTCGGCCTGGCGGAGGAGTCGGCAGCCACCAGTCGGCCTGGTGGAGGAGTCGGCAGCCAGCAGTCGGCCTGGCGGAGGAGTCGGCAGCCAGCAGTCGGCCTGGCGGAGGAGTCGGCAGCCAGCAGTCGGCCTGGTGGAGCAGTCAGCAGCCAGCAGTCAGCCGTCGGCCAGGTAGTTGTACTGAGGGGCCTTGCTAGCCCCGCTATCTTGAATTCTTGTCTCGCCGTCTTCGGGGCATCCGTGTCCAATTACTCCGACAGTAGCCCCCAAGCCTCCGGGCAACTTGGCAAAGTTGGGCGGAGGTTTTTTGGCAAGTGTTCATGGAAATGATCATGAAAAAGACAAAGTTAGTCCACGTAGATATATCAAATGTTTGCTTTTAGCATTGCTTGTTTTATGCGGAGGGTGCCGACTCGGTTTCGTTTGAGCCCCCTTCAATCTTTTTCGTGTTCCCTCCGCCTTTTGACTTGTGCTCTCGCTCGCCGGACAGCCGCTTTGCGGTCTGTGGCTGAGAGTGGGCCGCAAAGTGGAGTGTACAGTACTCAGACTCTAGGGTGGATTTAACCGAGCAAATACTTGTAAAGCAAACGACCGGGTCGCCCGAACCGTTTTTCTTCCCGGACATTTTTCGCGTGGGTGGCCTCCAGCGTTCACTCTTGCTAGTTGGACAGCCGCTCTGCGGTCTTTGACTAAGAGTGGGCCTTTGGTACCGCGCATGGTACTAAGCCGTCTGCGGGAACTAACGTCTCAGGCCAAGCGGCCAGCCCCCGGGCCAACTCTGGTTGGCGCCGGGGTGAACAGTGATGTAACTATAATAAAATGCGGAGATAGCCCCCGAGCATCGCTCGGGGTTATCCCTGCTCTTGCAGTGCAAAAAATATGCGGGTGAGGAACTCACACTGATTTTCGTGTAGTCGAGATGGAGGTTGAGCCTCCGGGTGCTCGAAGGGGTCCCGGCCGGTCAGGCTCGACCGGCCAGGCGGCGATGCATCTTGTAGCGCCTATCTTCTTCTTTTTCTCTTCTGCCGGCTGCTCGGAGCCGGACAAAACTCTTCTCTTATTTGCACTCTTCCGTGGGGGCGCGCCAGCGCACCCACTGGGTCTAGCCCCCGAGATTTGGGCCGACTGCTGAGCAGTCGGGCCGGATCTCCTGGCGACTATTCCGTCTTCTTCTTTGCAGAGGCACGTCAGCGCACCCGCTGGGTGTAGCCCCCGAGATCTGGGCCGACTGCTGTGCAGTCGGGCCGGATCTCCCGGCAACTACTTTGTTTTCTTCTTCGCGGGGGCGCGTTAGCGCACCCGCTGGGTGTAGCCCCCGAGATCTGGGCCGACTGCTGAGCAGTCGGGCCGGATCTCCCGGCAACTACTTTGTTTTCTTCTCCGCGCGGGCGCGTCAGCGCACCCGCTGGGTGTAGCCCCCGAGATCTGGGCCGACTGCTGAGCAGTCGGGCCGGATCTCCCGGCAACTACCTTGTCTTTCTTCTTCTTCTCTTTGTCCGCCAACACAGCCGGACGGACACTTCTTATTCATCCGACTGGGCAGTCAGCACCTTCTTCACAGCAGGTGGTCAGACGCTCATCCGGCAGTCAGACCCAATTTTCAGCCGGGTGCGGGCAGTCGGACGTGCATCTCCCTTTTTTTCAGCTGACCCGAAGACTTTTCTTCAGCCGTCTAGCGGGCAGTCGGCCTCTTCTTATCTTCTCTTTCTTTCCGACTCCACGCGGGGAGCCAGACCCTTCTCTTTTTCTTTACGAACAGCCGGACTAGGAAGCCGGCGTGCGGGCGCGCGCACCCGGTCGTGAGGGTGCCCAGGAGCGGAGCGAGGCGGCCAGGTAGCACGGGCGGGAAGCCGGCGCTGCCCGCAGAAGACGCGGGGCTGGGTCGCGGGAGCCAGCGCAGGCGGCCGCGGTAGGTGGCAGGCGGAGGAGCCGACGACCCGGACGCCGGGAGCGGAACGGGGTCGGGAGCGCAGACGGCTCGGGAGGCTGGGGCCGACTGTGGGAGGACCAGCCGGATGCAGGCGGAGCCGTGGGCGCACCTAGCGAGGCGCGGATGAGGAAACAGGGCCAGTCGACTGGGCGACTGGTGAGGCGGCCAAGCGGAGGCCGGCCAGGGCAAGGCGGGCGACGCGGAGCCGGGTGACGGAGCCGGATCGCGCGGGGCGGGCACTTGGAGCCGGCCGGGACGGTGGCGCAGTCGGCCGCGGCAAGCTGGCACAGGGGCGCAGCTGACCGAGGGGGGACGGAGCCCGTGAGCGCCGACGTGGAGTCATGCACAGGCGGCGCGGGAGGGAACCCGGCATGGGCGGCAGTCGGCCGGGCCGGGATGGGGCTGCGGCCGGCGCGGATGCGCGCGCGAGGCGCAGTCGGAGACGAGGCGACGCGGAGGCCGGAGCAGCGACGCGGAGCCGGCGCGGGCGAACGCGTACGCGCTGCGGGATGTAGAGGCGGAGCGAGCGGCGCGTGGACGACGCAGCCGGTCGCGGAGTGAAGGAGGCGGCGCGGAAGGCCGGGGCCGGCCCTACGGGCACAGAGGAGGAGATCCCGGGGCTGGAGCAGTGTGCGGGAGCTGCAGGGAGCCCGCTGGCGCGTGAGCTTGAGGCGGCGGGGTGACCACGGGCGGAGCCACGCGCGGCCGAGCATGGAAGAGGCTGGAGCGGGAGCCGGTCTGCGCGGGCTCGGGGCAGCGACGGGAGGCCGACCGCGGTGACCGCGACGACGGTCGCGCGCGGTGGAGCGCTGCCTGCAGCAACAGCACGGGGCTGGGCGTGGGGACGAGCCGGCTGGGCGTCGGGCCGAGCCAGGCCATTGTCTGGCCATTGTTTGACTGATGCATGGCCACTGTCTGACCAATATACAGGAATCATCCAACTTGCATCTGGCTAGCGAATGGATAGTGTATGGCTAGCATATGAGAGTACGACCATAGTCTGGGATGTGTATGGGCTGAGTATGACCATTGTTTGACTCGCGTCTAGCTAGCTAGCATAGACGAAATATGGAGGAGCCAAAGCGCGTTCCAGCCAGAGCAAGGCGCGGCGCGGAGAGGGGCAGACGCAAGCGGCGCGCGAACGGACACAGCCGACAAAGCGAGGCCCCACGCGCGGCTCGCGCGGACGGACAGCCGGCGTCGCAACAGTGGTGATGACGAAGGCGGCGAGGCCGACGGCGAGGACGCGCCGTCCCGCGCGGCCGCTCTGGGGGCGGGTCGAAGTCGATCCCCCGAGATCTACCGGAGAGACGGCGCAACGCCGTGGCGGAGATGATGACGATGGTCCCGCTCGGACTGCGAAACCAGCAGCAGCGCGGTAGCATAGTACTGCCCCACGGTGGGCACCAAATGTCGTGGTATTCTCACGGGGGGGTGCAAGACGACATATGCCACAAGGTGGCTTCGTGTGAGGGCAAGACTGCTGTTGATAGGCCCGGGAGCGGGTATGCGAATAGCACGCGGTAGTTTACCCAGGTTCGGGGCTCTCCGGAGAGATAACACCCCTACTCCTGCACGTCTGAGTATATCTGGTATATCTGGTACAGAGTTGCTCCTGGAGCTGTATCTGAAAGCAGTGCCACAGGCATCTGGTTTCATATATGCATGTATGTGGCATGCTCTAGTGGTCGGCCATGCTCATGGCTCATGGCCGTGAGCATGTGTATGCTCATGCGTGTGTGTGAGGATGGGTGGATGGCTAGCTATATGTAGTGGGAGCTAGCTTAGCATGTAAGTCATGTAGGCATGGTAGCTAGCTAGCTAGTGGCATGGTGGGGTGTCATCCTTGTCCCCTGGGTCACTTCATAAATAGTGCCCAGGGACAAGGGACACTGTACATGATGGCTGGGGTGTCACGTGAACAGTGCCGGGTACGGTCATCACGTCGGGGTCGCGTCCGGCTGCAGTTGACTTCGGGCAGTCGGCCTAGTGGAGGAGTCGGCAGCCAGCAGTCGGCCTGGTGGAGGAGTCGGCAGCCAGCAGTCGGCCTGGTGGAGGAATCGGCAGCCAGCAGTCGTCCTGGTGGAGGAGTCGGCAGCCACCAGTCGGCCTGGTGGAGGAGTTGGCAGCCAGCAGTCGACCTGGCGGAGGAGTCGGCAGCCTCCAGTCGGCCCGGTGGAGGAGTCGGCAGCCAGCAGTCGGCCTGGCGGAGGAGTCGGCAGCCAGCAGTCAGCCTGATGGAGGAGTCAGCAGCTAGCAGTCAGCCTGATGGAGGAGTCAGCAGCTAGCAGTCGGCCTGGTGGAGCAGTCAGCAGCGAGTAGTCAGCAGTCGGCCTGGTGGAGCAGTCAGCAGCCAGCAGTCAGCCGTCGGACAGGTAGTTGGACTGAGGGGCTTTGCTAGCCCCGATATCTTGAATTCTTGTCTCGCCGACTTCGAGGTATCCGTGTCCAATTACTCTGACAGAGCTCTCAGGGGCCTTGTCCCCTCGACTCCCGGAGTCCGGGAGGCCGCCTTGAGGCGCCTCCGAGACTGTCTCCCCTCGACCCGGTGCCTCGTGAGACAGCACCTCGACGTCGTCCGTAGGATAGGGGGAGGTGGCGGTCGAAACTGGATCGCTATCCATGTCCGACGAGCGCAGGGAGCCGTCCGATGATACATCGATACGGGCTTGGGGCGGCCTGCATAATCATATTTCGGCGTTAGGCAAAGTAGTGCGGCAAAGCAATACTATGAATTACTCTGGTATCCGAATACTTACGACTTCCCCAGGGGCTTGGCCCTGGGCAGCCACTCGTCTTCGCCGTTGGCGGCGGTGGTAGAGTAGCCCGGAAGGAGAGTTCTCCCCTTCTTGGACCTTTCGGCCCCCCCAGTCGGGGCGGCCTTCCTTTTCTTATCTCCCTCAACTGGAGGGGGAGCATCTTCTTCTTCTTCCTCGTCTTCGAGGGAGGAGTGTGCCGCAGAGTTATCGGACGATGAGTCCGATAACACCTGGCGCCGGGAACTCTTTCGGGTTCCCTTGACCTTCTTGGTCTTCTCCGGCACCTTGTAAGGAGCCGGAGTCAGCATCTCCGTCAGGAGAGCGCCCGGAGTGTCTTCGGGCAAAGGGGCCGGACAGTTAATCTGCCCCAACGTCTCCACCCAGTCCTGCCAAAGGCATGGAGATTAGACCCCACATATAATTAAGCTAGGGGAAATAAATGTCCTACGGGACGTATTGAACTCACCGAACGCGCTAGGCGCTTTGCGCTTAGTCCGCGGTCCTCGGCGAGAGAAGGAGGGACCTTGGCACCCTTGAACAGCACCTTCCAGACATCCTTGTGCATCGTATCAAAGAGCTCACTCAGAGTCTGGTGCCGGGCCAGGTCGAACTCCCACAAGTTAAAATCCCGTTGTTGACACGGGAGGATCTGGCGGATGAGCATAACCTGGACTATGTTGACAAGCTTGAGCTTCTTGCTTGCCATACTCTGGATACATTTCTGGAGTCCATCCAGCTCCACCGATGAACCCCACGACAAGCCCTTCTCTTTCCAGGAAGTGAGCCATGTAGGGAATCCAGATCGAAACTCAGGGGCTGCCGCCCATTTGGCGTTGCGTGGCTCGTTGATGTAGAACCATGCCGATTGCCATCCCTTTATTGTGTCCACAAAGCAGCCTTCAAGCCATATAACGTTGGGCATCTTGCCCACCATGGCTCCGCCGCATTCTGCTTGTTGGCCTCGTACCCCCTTCGGCTTGATATTGAAGGTCTTTAACCACAGGCCGAAGTGGGGTCGGATGCGGAGGAAAGCCTCACACACGACGATGAACGCCGAAATGTTGAGGACGAAATTCGGGGCCAGATCAGTCCAGCCCGTAGTAGAACATGAGACCACGGACGAATGGATGGAGGGTAAACCCCAATCCGCGGAGGAAGTGGTGGAGGAAAACTACCCTCTCGTGAGGTTCTGGGGTAGGGACGATCTGCCCCGCGGCGGGCAGCCGATGCGCGATATTCGCGGGTAATTATCCGGCTCCGCGCAACTTCTTGATGTCTCCCTCCGTGACGGAGGAGACCATCCACCTGCCTCCCGCTCCGGACATGGTTGGAGAAGGTTGAGGTGGGAAGTGCGGACTTGGGCGCTAGAGCTCGAGTGTGCGAAAACGGATGAGCAAAGAAGGAAGAAGGCGTGGATGAAAATGTGAATCCTTATCCCTTTATATGGGCGGACGAAACTAAGCGTCCCCACTAGCCTGGTAAAACTCGCTTATCCCCCAAGCGCCGTAATCAATGGCGCGGTTGGGTTACCCATGCCCGTATTGATGAGAATCCCGTGATAAGGGGACACGATCTTTGCTTTGACAAGACGTGTCAAAAAACTGCCTCGCGTTATGTGCGGGGCTAGTTAAAGGAAACGGTTCGAATAATCACCGGGCCATGGCATAATGTCATGTTGACAAAACAAGTCAGCAAATTAGATTTGTGAAAATATTATTCTCTCTACGGTGGTATGTGGAACTTATTTTGCAGGGTCAATCACTATCCTTGTATTCAAATTCTTCTATGATGTATTCGGAGAAGGAACCCGCCTTGCAATGCCGAAGACAATACTGCGCACCAGACTCATCATCATTAAAGCCTGGTTCAGGGGCTACTGAGGGAGTCCTGGATTAGGGGGTCTTCGGACAGCTGGATTATATCCTTTGGCCGGACTGTTGGACTATGAAGATACAAGATTCAAGACTTCGTCTCGTGTCCGGATGGGACTCTACTTGGCATGGAAGGCAAGCTAGGCAATACGGATATGGATATCTCCTCCTTTGTAACCGACCTTATGTAACATTAACCCTCTCCGATGTCTATATAAACCGGAGGGTTTTAGTCCATAGGACAACATACAATCATACCATAGGCTACCTTCTAGGGTTTAGCCTCTCCGATCTCGTGGTAGATCTACTCTTGTACTACCCATATCATCAATATTAATCAAGCAGGACGTAGGGTTTTACCTCCATCAAGAGGGCCTGAACCTGGGTAAAACATTGTGTCCCCTGCCTCCTGTTACCATCCACCTTAGACACACAGTTCGGGACCCCCTACCCGAGATCTGCCGGTTTTGACACCGACACGGGCCTCGAGCTTTTTCTGAGCAGTTTACTGCTCGACGGCCTTCCCCTCGGCTTCGGCCAGAGCCCTTTTTAGGGCCTCGACCTCGGTTGCGGCTCCTGCACATATTCCGACATTACGGTCAGTACGTAACGATTGTTCTTTCTGAACACATTGCAAGATGTTACTCACCTTGCTTCTCCTGAACCCGCATTATAACCTCACCGAGCTCGTTCTCGGTCCGCTCCACCCTCTGCTTTAATCCAGAGACTTCGACAGCATGCGAGGTTGCGGCCAACAGCGATACCTGCTTATGCATACATGTTACGTTAGTCTCCTACAGAAGAGGATTGATCCTCTATCCAGTTCTTCTATCCGAACACCGGACAGTGTCTCAAGGGCTACTGACTACACGGGGATTTTTCCTCTTTCTACATCACTTACCTCAAAACCTGTTAACAGGCTGCCACATGCCTCATTCAGTCCGCTCTTGGCAGACTAAACTTTCTCGATCACCGCGCCCATAAGGACACGGTGCTCGTCTACAACGGAGGCGCTTTGTAGTGCCCCCATTAGATCATCCGACGCTCCTGGATGGACAAGAGTCCTTCAAAGGGAGCTGCTCACCTGACTCCGGAGCCATATGGGCCTCCGGAACCATATTTGGCTAAGGGCCGATCTGGATACGGCCCTCTTCGCCAGTCTCCATGGGGATTGGATCCCCCATGTGTCCGGCGGTGGAGGTCTCGCCTTGTGGCGCCTCCCGAACAACGTCCTAGGCTCCTCCCTTCAGAGCGGTCCTCCAGGACAGCGCTCGGTGTCGTCCCCGGCCCCGGGGGAGTAAGCAGGCGGTGGCGACCTGATCGCCATCTCCGATGAAGCCAACGAACCTCCAGAGGAGGATTGCTGGATAAGATCACGAGCCGGACTGCATGGTGTAGTTAACCATGTTAAAATAATAAAGAGGAAGAGCTGATGTGCGCATCGATAAGCTGTGTCACTCATGAGGCGGCCCGAGGCTTAGTGCGGGGGCGTCGTTCTGGACTGCTATCAACATCCCATGCGGTGTTAGCCGCTGGGACGCCCTTCCCCTTCTTGGGCGCTTCCACCTGCAGATGCGCCGAAGCTGTCCTCTTCTTCTTCTTCTTCCCCCCTCAGGGGAGGATTGTTTTCTTCTTCCTCATCTCCTGCCTCGTTATCGTCCTCAGGACGGAGGAATGGGTCTCGTCGTCTTCGGACGGTGTGTTGGAAGCGCCCTTACGGCGGGGGCCACTCTTGGCCTCCTTGGCCTTCCCCTTGGCCTTCTTCTTGGCCTTCTTCTCCGACGCCTTATATGGCGCCGGCACCAGCATCTTTGCTAGACGAGGGATGACGGGTTCTTCAGGCAACGAAGCCGGACACTGGATCCGCTCCGCCCTCTTCATCCAGTCCTGAAAGGGCAATAATAAAAGCTCAGGCATTGTCCTTGCAATAAACAGTCAGAGGATACATTAAAAAAACATACCTCACTGGCAGGATGCTTAGCGTCGTGTCCGTGATCTGAATCCGCGGCCGGCGGTTTTTCATTTCCCTTAAAGAGCAACCTCCATGCGTCTTCATAATTAGTCTCGAAGAGGCTTACCAAAGTTTGGTGCTTCTTCGGATTGAACTCCCACAAAGGGCGGCTTCGGCATTGGCATGGGAGAATCCGGCGAACTAACATCACCTGGATTACATCTATGAGCTTGACGTTCTTGTCCATCATGCTTTGAACACGCTTCTGCAACACTATTACCTCATCGGACAAACCCCAGTCAAGACTCTTCTCGACCCAGAAGGTGAGCTGCGTAGGAGCACCGGAACGGAATTCGGCAGCCGCGGCCCAGGAGGTGCCGCAGGGTTCTGTGATATAGAACCATTGTCTCTACCACTCCTTCACTGTCTCCACAAAAATGCCTTTCGGCCAGGAAACGTTGGGCAGCTTGCGCACCATGGCTCCTCCGCACTCCACGTGCTGGCCATCTACCACCTTCGGCTTCACGTTGAAGACTTCGAGCCATAGCCCTAGGTGGGGGTGAATGCGGAGGAAGGCCTCGCACACGACGATGAACGCCAAGATGTTGAGGAAGGAATTCAGGGACAGGTCATGGAAATCCACCCCATAATCATACATCAGCCCACAGACAAAGGGATGGATTGGGAACCCCAGCCCGCGGAAGAAATGAGGGAGGAATACTACCCTCTCGTTGGGCTCCGGCGTGGGAACGATTTTCCCCTCGGCCGGCAAGCGGTGGGCGATTCCCTTCGCCAAATATACGGCCGCCCGGAGCTCAGTAATGCCCTCCTTCGTGACAAGGGAGACCATCCACTTGCTCTGACCATCCAATCCGGACATGTTTGCTTAAGTGGAAAGGAGATTGGAACTTGGGCACCGGAGCTCGAGATCGGGAAGGCAGAGACAGAGAGAAATAGTGAGAAGAGGAAGGGGGAATCCTTATCTCCTTATAAAGACAGCCAATATTAAACGCCTCCTCACCCGCCTTGAGATTCGCCTATTCCCAAGGGCTGTGTAAACGGCATGGTTGGGTTACCCATGTCCGCATTAATGAGAATCCCACAATAAGGGGACACAATCTCTGCTTCGACAAGACGTGCAAATGGCAACCGCGCTTTGAAACGTGGGACAACGGTTCGAAATTATGACCGGGCGGACATAATGTTACGTTGCAAAAAGCTGTCAGCAGGTTAGACTCATGTAAAAATATGTATATTCTCTCTGCGATTGTGCATGGTGTGTGACAGGTCCGGATACAATCATTACATCTAAAGACCATCTTGGAGTTCGGAAAAAGGGGAACCCGCCTTGCAATGCCGAAAACAATCTACGTGCCGGAATCCTCGTCATTGAAGCCAGGTTCAGGGGCTACTGAGGGAGTCCTGGACTAAGGGGTCCTCGGGCGTCCGGCCTGTTATCTATTGCGCCGGACTGATGGGCTGTGAAGACATGAAGACCGAAGACTACACCCGTGTCCGGATTGGACTCTACTTGGCGTGGAGGGCAAGCTTGGCGACCGACTATGAAGATCCCCTCTTATGTAACTGACCTCATGTAACCCTAGACCTTTCCGGTGTTTATATAAACCGGAGAGCATAGTCCGGATAGGACAGGTTCATTACCATATACTCATAGGCTAGACTTCTAGGGTTTAGCCATTACGATCTCGTGGTAGATCAACTCTTGTAACACTCATATCCATCAAGATCAATCAAGCAGGAAGTAGGGTATTACCTCCATAGAGAGGGCCCAAACCTTGGTAAACATTGTGTCCCCCGTCTCCTATTACCATCGATCCTAGACGCACAGTTCGGGACCCCCTACCCGAGATCCGCCGATTTTGACACCGACACCCAGGGGGTAGGGCTCCCCTCTAGTGCTTTCTTCGCCCATGTTTTTTATATATTCCAAAAATATTCTCCATGAAGTTTCAGGAATTTTGGAGTTGTGCTGAATAGGTCTCTAATATTTTCTCCTTTTCCAGTCCAGAATTCCAGCTGCCGGCATTCTCCATCTTCATGTAAACCTTATAAAATAAAAGAGAAAAGGCATAAGTATTGTGATATAATGTGTAATAACAACCCAAAATGCAATAAATATCAATATAAAAGCATGATGCAAAATGGACGTATCAGATAGCTAGCATGATATTTCCATGGCTTGTCCTTTTTTGATATCGTTGTTATGCTAGATCGTTGCACATTCTGTACACTACTAGAGGCATTCATATAGAGTCATACCCTGTTATAGGTATCGAGTTGTAATTTTTATTTCTTTTGAGTTATAAGTAAATAGAAGTCTGATGATCATCATTATTCATTTTTAGAGCATTTCCCTAGTGAGGAAAGGATGATGGAGACTCTGATTCCCCCACAAGTCGGGATGAGACTCCAGAAAAAGAGAGAGAAAATAAAAAGAAAAAGAAAAAAGAAAAAAGAAAAAGAAAGAAAAGAAAAAAACACAAAGAGAGAAGGGGCATGCTAATTCCACACTTGTGCTTCAAAGTAGCACCATGTTTTTCATATAGAGAGTCTCATATGTTTTCACTTTCATATACTAGTGGGCATTTTTCATTATAGGATTAGATGCACACCCACTTAGTTTTCATTTTGACCTTTCATACACTTATAGCTCTTAGTGCATTCATTGCATGGCAATCCCTACTCCTCGCATTGATATCAATTGATGGGAATCTCCATAGCCCGTTGGTTAGCCGCATTGATGTGAGACTTTCTTACTTTTTTGTCTTCTCTATATTTACCCCTATCATCATACTCTATTCCACCCATAGTGCTATATCCATGGCTCGCTCTCATGTATTACGTGAAGGTTGAAAAAGCTGAAGCGCATTAAAATGTATGAACCAATTTCTCTCCTTGTCATCAGGGTTGTGCATGATAAATACTTTGTGTTAAGAAGACAGAGCATGACAAGACTATATGATTTTGTAGGGATAGCTTTCTTTAGCATTGATATTTTGCAAGGCACGATTGTTTGTTGGGATGCCTGAGTATTGATTTCTTTATGTCAAGTTATAGACTATTGCTTTGAATCACTCGTGTCTTAATATTCATGCCATGATTAGATATATGATCAAGTTTATGCTAGGTAGCATTCCACATCAAAAATTATTATTTTTATCATTTACCTACTCAACGACGATTAGGAATTAAGCTTGGGGATGCCGATACGTCTCCGTCGTATCTATAATTTTTGATTGTTTCATGCCAATATTATACAACTTTCACATATTTTTGGCAACATTTTATATGATTTATTGGACTAACCTATTGATCCAGTCCCCAGTGCTAGTTCTTGTTTGTTGCATGTTCTTTTGTTTCTCAGAATATCCATATCAAACAAAGTCCAAACGCCATAAAAATTTATGAAGAATTATTTTGGAATATTTGTGATTTTTAGGAGGTGGAATCAACACAAATGGAGGCCCATGGCCTCCACAACCCACCAGGGCGCGGGCACCCCCTGGTGCACCCATGTGTCTTGTGCCCTCCCCGTAAGTCGGTTGGGGCCCTTCTTCGGGTGCAAGAAAATTTATGGAAAAAAATCGTGTAAAAATTTCAGCGCTATCGGAGTTACGGATCTCCAGGGATTTAAGAAATGGTGGAGGGCCAGAACACATGAACGCGAAATAGAAGAGAACAGAGAGACATATCCAATCTCGGAGGTGGTCTCGCCCCTCCACCACCATGGAGGCCATGGACTAGAGGGGGAACCCTCCTCCCATATAGGTGGGAGGCGAAGGAACAAGAACAAGGAGGGGGCTCTCTCCCCCTCTGTCCTAGTGGTGCCGGAACGCTGCTAGGGCAATCATCGTGTGACGGCGATCTACTCCAACAACTCTGTCATCTTCACCAACATCTTCATCACCTTCCCCCATCTATATTTAGCGGTCCACTCTCCCGCAACCCGATGTACCCTCTACTTGAATGTAACGCCCTCGATGCGGCTATAGCTCCCACGTGTCGAGGCACGACTTAGAGACATAACCGCATTGAAAGCAATGTCGCAAGTCAGGCAATCATTACAACATCCCATGTAATATGTAATAAAAGGGGGAGATACATAGTTGGCTTACACTCGCCACGTCACATCAGAGTACATAAATAACATCCATTAAACAATCACTCATGGCCCGACTACGGCGCCAAAATAGAAAAGAACCCAACATGCGACAAGGCCCTGAATCAAACCCCAACTAGGCACCACTACTGATCATCGGGAAAGGAAACATAATAACGCTGAGAGTCCTCGTCAAACTCCCACTTGAGCTCGTACTCGTCACCTGGAGCGAAATCACCTGGACCTGCATCTGGAATTATAGTATCTATGAGCCACAGGGACTCAGCAATCTCGCACCCTCGCGATCAAGACTATTTAAGCTTATAGGAATGGATAAGGCAAATATATGTGGAGCTGCAGCAAGCGACTAACATATGTGGTGGCTATCTTATACGCAAAAGAGAGCGAGAAGAGGAGGCAAAGCGCGAGCGAGAATCTAGAAGGACAACCTGCGCAAGCATAACTCCAACACCGTGTCCACTTCCCGGACTCCGCCGAGAAGAGGCCATCACGGCAACACGCACGGTTGATTCATTTTAAACAATTAAGGTTTAAGTTATCTACAACCGGACATTAACAAATTCCTATCTGCCCATAACCGCGTGCACGGCTTTCGAAAGTTTAATCCCTGCAGGGGAGTCCCAACTTAGCCCATGACAAGCTCTCACAGTCAACGAAGGAATAGACCTCCACCCGAGACACACCGATCAGACTCGGTAACCCGGTACAACAAGACAATTCGACAGGTTAAAACAAGACCAGCAACACCGCCCGAATGTGCCGACAAATCCCGATAGGAGCTGCACATATCTCTTTCTCAGGGCACACTCAGATTGTCTAAACTTCCGGTAGGCCAGCCCAGAGTTGCCCTTGGTAGCCACCGGCGAATGACGGGTTTGGACCAACACTCAGAGGAGCACTGGCCCGGGGGGGTTAAAATAAGATGACCCTTGAGTCTGCAGAACCCAAGAGAAAGAAAAGGCTAGGTGGCAAATGGTAAAACCAAGGTTGGGCATTGCTGGAAAAGCTTTAATCAAGGCGAACTATCAAGGGGTTCCCATTATAATCCAACCGCGTAAGGAACGCAAAATCCGGGAACATAACACCGATATGACGGAAACTAGGGCGGCAAGAGTGGAACAAAACACTAGGCGAGAGGCCGAGCCTTCCACCCTTTACCAAGTATATAGATGCATTAAGATAACATAGCAATATAATGATATCCCAATCAAGTAAATAAAAGATGTTCCAACAAGGAACGGCCTCCAATCTTCACCTGCAACTAGCAACGCTATAAGAGGGGCTGAGCAAAGCGGTAACATAGCCAATCAACGGTTTGCTAGGACAAGGTGGGTTAGAGGTTGACATGGCAATTAGGAGGCTGACAAGCAAAAGGTAGGCATCATAGCATTGGCATAGCAAGAGCGAGGAAACTAGCATAGCAAAGATAGTAGTGACTTCGAGGGTATGATCATCTTGCCTGCACAGTTGTCAGAGTTGACTGGATCCTCACAAGCAAACTCAACGGGCTCCTCGGTAGCGAACTCGTCTCCCGGCTCTACCCAACAAGACAAACAAGCAACAAGAATACAATCAACCACGTGCAAGACCAAGCAATATGATGAAATGATGATATGCTATATGGAATGCGATGCGGGATGCAAAATGCAAGATATGACAGGAAATGCATGAACCTGGCCTCAACTTGGAATTCCAAGGGTGCCACTGGATAGAGGGAATGAAATCGCTTGAAAACGATATAAAGATCATTGGAATCGGAGTTACGGTTTGGAAATGGCAAGCGTTTTAAGATATGACACCGGTCTGCGATTTACAGCAAGTAGGCATCTAAATGCAACGAAATGAACATGCTACGGCCACCAAACAAGACAAAAAAATACATGGCAGGGATTCACACAAGATTCTTAACAAAAGACTAGCACTGAGCCACGGCCAATTCATCCATTAAGAGGTTCAAACAAGCATGGCAAAAACGCAAATGCAAAACAGATTCCAGACTTAGTGAAATTAACAATAGTCTGAAATTTCAGATCACGAAGCCCTCTTCGGAGCAGAAAAATAACATGATACATGACCTGAACATGACAAGTAAGAACATGGCATGGAGCTACTCAACAAGCTTAACAAAAAACCCAAAGTTACCTGGGGCCAAAAGGGTTCACAAAATATATTAACGGGCACATGAACATAGCATAAAACACAATCAGTTTTCAGACTTGGTGAAAATTGAGACATGCTGAAATATAACTCACGAAGGCATGTAAACGAGCTCGATGCACTCACCATGGTGCAAGTCACAGCAAGGCAAGCATACATACATTAAGAAGGCACAAAATACAAGCTAGACATGGCAAGAACAATGGCATAGCATGCACGGATCAAATACAACAACGCCGGCAAAATCGCAAACGAGTTGACGATCTGCCCAGATTCACCACGAAGCAAAAGTAGAGCTCGATTGACTCAAGCTATGGTTCTCCGTAATTGCAAACAAATACATGGATGGATAGAGCATAACATGATTAACAAAACTCCTTTACTGATCATCCTCAAAAGAGGCACGGATCACTAGGAAACAAGCTAAACATATGGCATCATGAACTAAAATATCCCAGACTTAGTGAAAACAACTAAGTCCCTGAAAACAGATTTACCGGGTGCCTCACTTTGCAAGCTTGCACAAGTCACCACACACATCCTAAAAATGCATGGGTTGCACCTCTGGAAATAAGACAAAATGCTTAACAAAACATATGAAGGACTCACAGGCATGGCATGCACACAATAATCATGGCAAAAATGACAAAAGTCTAAGATGAACTAGCAGATCTGACAATTAACTCACGAAGCCTCCTTCTAACAGCATTTTGGACATCAAGATGAACTCAAATGAAAATGATTCAATGGAATGAAATGGTGTACTCTTCGAGACGAACATTTTGATATATTATATGTCCAAAACGGAGCAACGGATGCTAAGTTACGGGGCCTCGAACATAGCAACTTGGACTAAAAAATCTGGGACTTGGACGAATTTCACCTAGGGTTTACTGTTCATCCCGGGTCAGATCTGGATCGGGCGCGACACTGTTCACGCCGGGGCACGGAAGTCGAGGACGCCGGAGCCGTTCGCCGGAGCGGACGCCGGAGTGGAGAGGAGGCCGTCCGGTGGAGGAGAAGGCGGCGCGGGGCGGCGGCTGAGGCGGCCGGCGTCGAGCGGCGGCGTGGCTCCGGCGTCGGGCTTGGCGGCGCGGGGCGGCGGCTGCTCGCCGGAGCGGGGCGGCGCAGCAGGCAGCGGGGCGGCGCGGTAGGAGAGCAAGGCGGCGGGGCGCTCGGGAGCCAGGCGGCGGCGGGTGGCCCGGCCGGGCGCGGGAGCGGGCCGGCGCTGGGCCTGCGGGCCCGCGTCGGTGGGAGGCGGCGGCGTTGTGGACCGGGCGGCGGGGCGAATCAAGACGCGACACATGGCGGCGGCGGGCTATCCGGACACGTCCAGCTCGCGCGGTTTCGTCCGGCGGCGGCGGGAGAGATGGATCTAGGGTTAGGGGTGGTAGAGACCCGGGATTTTCGAGGGGGGTGTATATATAGGCATAAGTGGAGCTAGGAGAGTCCAAATGAGGTGCGGTTTTCGGCTACGCAATCGTGATCGAACGCTCTAGGACATGGAGCAGAGTTTGGTGGGTTTTGGGCCAAAATGGAGGGGTGTTGGGCTGCAACACACACGAGGCCTTTTCGGTCCCTCGGTTAACCGTTGGAGTATCAAACGAAGTCCAATTGATACGAAACTTGACAGGCGGTCTACCGGTAGTAAACCAAGGCCGCATGGCAAGTCTCGGTCCAATCCGGAAATGTTTAATCCCCACACATGAAAGAAAGCTAGAAATGGCCACCGGAGGAGAACGAAGCGCCGGAATGCAAAACGGACAACGGGGAAAATGCTCGAATGCATGAGACGAACACGTATGCAAATGCAATGCACATGATGACATGATATGAGATGCATGAAAACGAAAACAACACACAGAGACAAAGACCCGAACCCAAGAAATAAATATAACTTAACGCCGGAAACGGCAAGAGTTGGAGTACAAAATAGGGAAGTTACATCCGGGGTGTTACAACACTCCACCACTACGAAAAGATCTCGTCCCGAGATCTAGGACTGAAAGAACTCCGGGTACTCAGAACGGAGGTGATCCTCGCGTTCCTAGGTAGCTTCACGGTCAGAATGGTGTGACCACTTGACTTTGAGAAATTTGATTGACTTGTTGCGAGTCTTGCGTTCAGTCTCTTAAAGAATAGCAACTGGGTGCTCATGATAGGAGAGATCTTCTTGGAGCTCAATGTCCTCGAAGTTGACGGTGCGGTCAGGAGTCTTGAAGCACTTACGAAGCTGAGAGACGTGGAACACATCATGAACATTTGCAAAGTTTGAAGGAAGCTCGAGTTGATAGGCGAGGTCGCCTCTCTTGCTGACAATCTTGAAAGGTCCCACGTATCTAGGGGCAAGCTTCCCTTTGATACCGAAGCGACGAGTACCTTTCATGGGAGAGACGCGGAGGTAAACATGATCTCCGATCTCGAAAGCCAAATCACGGTGCTTACTATCATAGTAGCTCTTCTGGCGGGATTGGGCTGCTTTGAGGTTATCACGAATGACTTTGCACATTTCTTCTGCTTTTGTGATTAAGTCATTACCCAGCAGCTGACGTTCACCGGTTTCAGACCAGTTGAGAGGGGTACGGCACTTCCTGCCATACAGAATTTCAAATGGGGCCTTGCCCGAACTTACTTGAAAACTGTTGTTATAAGAGAATTCAACATAAGGAAGACAATCCTCCCACTTCATGCCGAAGGAGATCACACAAGCCCTGAGCATATCTTCAAGAATCTGGTTGACACGCTCGACTTGACCGCTTGTTTGAGGATGGAAAGCAGTGCTGAAGCGGATGTTAGTGCCCATGGCCTTTTGAAAAGAATCCCAAAACTTGGAGGTAAAGATGCTGCCACGGTCTGAAGATATCACTTGAGGAATACCGTGCAGAGAGACAATGCGAGAGGTATAGAGTTCCGCCAATTGAGCTGCAGTGATCGACTCTTTGATAGGCAGAAAGTGAGCCACTTTGGTGAGCTTGTCGATGACAACAAATATAGCATCATTGCCACTCTTGGACTTTGGAAACCCAGTCACGAAGTCCATCTCAATGTGGTAAAACTTCCATTCTGGAATGGCAAGAGGTTGGAGGAGACCAGCTGGCCTTTGGTGTTCTGCCTTCACTCTTCTGTAGACATCACATTCATTCACGAATTGAGCGATCTCGCGCTTCATTCGAGTCCACCAATAAGCTTGCTTGAGGTCCTGATACATCTTCGTGCTCCCAGGGTGGATGGAGAGGAGAGAATTGTGAGCCTCGTTCATGATCACTTTACGAAGTTCTCCTTTGGGCACAACAATACGATCCTCGAAGAAGAGAGTATCCTTGTCATCAAGGCGGTAGCACTTGTACTTGGACTGACTCTTAGCAATCCCAATCTTCACCTTCTTCACCATAGCATCAAGAAGCTGGGCTTGGCGAATCTGGTCTTCTAAGGTAGGAGAGACTTGAAGGTTGGCGAGGAAACCTTGAGGAACAACTTGCAGATTAAGTTTGCGGAAAGCTTCACAAAGCTCAGGTTGATAAGGCTTAAGAATCAGACTGTTGCAGTAGGCCTTTCTGCTCAAAGCGTCAGCAATCACATTGGCCTTGCCTAGAGTATACTCAATACTCGGATTATACTCTTGAATCATTTCGACCCATCGAGTTTGCCTTAGGTTGAGATTAGGCTGAGTGAAGATGTACTTGAGACTCTTGTGATCAGTGAAAATGTCCACTTTTCTTCCCAATAGAAGATGTCTCCAAGTCAACAAAGCATGCACAACTGCCGCCAACTCGAGATCATGAGTGGGGTAGTTCTTCTCATTAGGCTTCAACTGGCGAGATGTATAAGCAACAACTTTCTTCTCTTGCATCAATACTGCGCCAAGACCTTGGAGAGAGGCATCACAAAAGACCTCGTACGGCTTGGATTCATCAGGTGGAGTCAGAACTGGAGCAGTGATCAACTTCTCTTTCAAAGTGTTGAAAGCAATATCACACTCCGGAGACCAAACATACTTGATGTGCTTCTGAAGAAGATTTGAGAGAGGCTTCGCGATCTTAGAAAAGTTTTCAATGAATCTTCGGCAGTAGCTTGCGAGACCGAGAAAACTGCGGAGTTGCTTCACGTTCTAAGGAGGTTCCCAATTCACAATTGCAGAAACCTTCTCGGGATTCACGGCAATGCCCTTGGCAGAGATGATATGACCAAGATAAAGAACCTCATCGAGCCAAAATTCACACTTGGAGAACTTGGCGTAGAACTGATGTATCCTGAGCTTATCGAGAACAAAACGCAAGTGCGTGGCATGATCTTCCTTGTTCTTCGAGAAAACCAGAATGTCATCGAGATAGACCAAAACAAAGTCATTAGTGTAGGCGTTGAAGATGAAATTCATCATGCGAGAGAACGTCGGAGGAGCGTTGGCGAGGCCAAAAGACATGACAGTGTATTCATATGAACCAAAGCTTGTTCTGAATGCTGTCTTGGGAATATCTTCTTCACGAATGCGAATCTGGTGATAACCCATACGGAGATCAAGCTTGGAGAATACTTGGGCACCTTTGAGTTGTTCGAACAGCTCATTGATGTTGGGAAGTGGGTATTTGTTCTTGATGGTCTTCTTGTTCACTGGACGATAATCAACACAAAGTCGGTCCGTTCCATCCTTCTTCTTCACAAAAAGAACACCACAACCCCACAGAGAAGTACTAGGTCGGATGAGACCCAATCTTTCTTGCTCATCGAGTTGCTTCTTCAGCTCCTTCAACTCTTCAGGTCTGAGCTTGTAAGGACGTTTGCACACAGGTTCTGTGCCAGGCTCAAGTTCAATAACGAATTCAACTGGCCGGTGTGGAGGCATTCCTGGGAGCTCTTCTGGAAAGACGTCTTGATATTCGCAAACGACTGGAATTTGAGAGATGGCATCCAATTCACCCTTCTCATTGAGAGAAAACAGACGGATAGTATTATCCCGAGCGGCAAAGACAATTACATCCTCAGACGAATGAGTCAACTGAATCTGTCTGGCTGCACGATCAAGCTGAGCCTTGTGCTTGGAAAGCCAATCCATCCCGAGAATAAGATCAATATCCGAGTTACCAAGAATCATTGGAGAAGCCAGAAACTTGAAATCGCCCATCATGATAGAAATATCCGGAACTTCGTAGTTAGCAAGCAAGCATCTACCCGGAGAGACGACTGCTAATGGCTTATGCATAACTTGAGAAAACCACCCATGCTTAGATGCAAAAGGTCTGGAAATGAAGCAATGCGATGCACCCGTGTCAAAAAGAACTTTTGCAGGAACATCGTTAACATGAAGGTTACCCATGATCACATCTGACGAGTCCTCTGCCTGAGCTGCATTCACCATGTTGACCTTGACGTACTTGGGGTTATGCTTGACCACAGCTGTACTTGCCGATCTCACAGGAGGAGGAGGAGGAAGGCGCCTCTGGTTGAAACACTTGTTGGCATAGTGACCCTTCTGTTGGCACTTGTTGCACGTGACCTCTGAAAGCGGACGGTGATACGGAGTACTCGATCTTGGAGCTTGAGACGAAGCCTTGTTCTGAAAGCCTGGGTTGGGTGGGTGGGAAGAACCACTGCCACCTTTGCTCTTCTGCTGATACGGCTGACGGAACGGAGGAGGAGGAAGCCAAAACTTCTGCTGCTTGGCCACTTGAGTAGAGGAAGAAGGAGTAACATCTCTGACTCGCTTCCTGGAAGCATCACACCTCAACTGAGCAGCCTCTTGCTTCAGTGCCATGTTGTAGAACTCATCGTATCTCAAGGGCTCGAAGAGAACAAGAGCGAGCTGAATATCTTCTCTGAGACCACCCCTGAACTGATATATCATGCTCTTCTCATCAGGCACGTCCTGCTTGGCAAAGCGGGCAAGCTTCTGGAACAATTTGTTGTAGTCATAGACAGACAAAGAGCCTTGCTTCAGATTGCGGAATTCCTCACGCTTGCTTTCAACCACGCTCTGCGGAATGTGATGAGCTCGGAAATCTTGACGGAAATCATCCCAAGTGATAACACGTCCACCTCTGGAATCCTTGTACTGCTGGAACCATTCTGCAGCTTGATCTTTGAGTTGGAAGGAAGCGAACTTGACAAAGTCCTCAGGCCTGACGTTGCTGCACTCGAAATGCTTACACAGATCCACAAGCCAATCGTCAGCATCGGTTGCCTCGACACAATTGCTGAAAGTCTTTGGCCCGTTAGCAAGGAACTGGTTGAGTGTAGCAAAGTGACTCTGATTGCTGCCTTGATTCCCTTGACTGCCTTGACTGCGCTCTTGGAGAATTTGCATGATCAGCTGAGTGTTTGCATTGGTTGCGGCCATCACAGCTTGCCATGCCTCTAGAGGAGGTGGCGGATCTTGATTCTGGTTCTGACTGGTGCTCTTAGCGGGAGCCATCCTGAAGAGGTTGACCACCGTTAGCACATAGACAGATAAATGAAGCTGAAACCAACGGAATGAAAATTGCAACATATAGTCTTCACATCCGAACAAAATGAACGAATGCATTCCTCTTCAAATGGTCACATATCCATAAATTGAGAAGCCACGTAGAATTAAGGTAGAGAAATAAATCAACAAGGTACGGATCAAGAACGAATAATCGGTAAGAAATCCCAATATCAAACCGATATCCGTGGAAGAAGAACTGGAGATACTAGAATTCCCACCTATGAAACTCCCGAACCTTTCCGGTTATGCAATCAGGTGTTGGGGATACAGGGGAAGCATAATATCTCACCCAAACTAGCAAATCCTACATCCAGCTGTATCCATCCTTCAACACATAACCAAGAATACTTCGGAAACCATCTACCTCAACCTTCGAAAAGCATCCGTTATACAAGTTATGGCGATACTCCCGAACTCCCGCCCCAGTACTGGGTGGCGTCGAGGTTATCTCACCAACGAACTGCATAAAAGAGATTTTCGATGTCGGCGAACATATCTCAAGTATTCCAGAATTGCAACGATAAAATTATGATGACAACACCTCAGAGCTCAACTCCCCGGGACACTTCCACTAAACCCCTGACAGGAGGCACCAAGACAGTGTTCTCATCATAAGCCATCGGAACGATTC
Organism: Triticum urartu; assembly: GCF_003073215.2. Taxonomy (NCBI): domain Eukaryota; kingdom Viridiplantae; phylum Streptophyta; class Magnoliopsida; order Poales; family Poaceae; genus Triticum; species Triticum urartu. Next base: position 88,065,065 of record NC_053027.1, read on the forward strand.
CAAGATACTCGCGTGATCCTAAAAAAAAAATTTAGTGAAATTTGAGAAGAGAAGAGTCAAAACTCTACGTCAGGATGCCTTACCAGAGCGATGAGGAGACTGGGAAGTAAAAAGAATTCCTAAGCTCTCCGATATATAATTCCTAAGTGACTCAAAACATTTTTTTTCTAGACACAACTCGGCTGCTAAGACGATCAAGCAATGGGGCTCCTAAGGTCGGGGAAGGCTCTGATACCAACTTGTAACGCCCTCGATGCGGCTATAGCTCCCACGTGTCGAGGCACACTTAGAGACATAACCGCATTGAAAGCAATGTCGCAAGTCAGGCAATCATTACAACATCCCATGTAATATGTAATAAAAGGGGGAGATACATAGTTGGCTTACACTCGCCACGTCACATCAGAGTACATAAATAACATCCATCAAACAATCACTCATGGCCCGACTACGGCGCCAAAATAGAAAAGAACCCAACATGCGACAAGGCCCTGAATCAAACCCCAACTAGGCACCACTACTGATCATCGGGAAAGGAAACATAATAACGCTGAGAGTCCTCGTCGAACTCCCACTTGAGCTCGTACTCGTCACCTGGAGCGGAAATCACCTGGACCTGCATCTGGAATTATAGTATCTGTGAGCCACAGGGACTCAGCAATCTCGCACCCTCGCGATCAAGACTATTTAAGCTTATAGGAATGGATAAGGCAAATATATGTGGAGCTGCAGCAAGCGACTAGCATATGTGGTGGCTATTATACGCAAAAGAGAGCGAGAAGAGGAGGCAAAGCGCGAGCGAGAATCTAGAAGGACAACCTGCGCAAGCATAACTCCAACACCGTGTCCACTTCCCGGACTCCGCCGAGAAGAGGCCATCACGGCAACACACACGGTTGATTCATTTTAATCAATTAAGGTTTAAGTTATCTACAACCGGACATTAACAAATTCCCATCTGCCCATAACCGCGGGCACGGCTTTCGAAAGTTTAATCCCTGCAGGGGAGTCCCAACTTAGCCCATGACAAGCTCTCACGGTCAACGAAGGAATAGACCTCCACCCGAGACACACCGATCAGACTCGGTAACCCGGTACAACAAGACAATTCGACAGGTTAAAACAAGACCAGCAACACCGCCCGAATGTGCCGACAAATCCCGATAGGAGCTGCACATATCTCTTTCTCAGGGTACACTCAGATTATCTAAACTTCCGGTAGGCCAGCCCAGAGTTGCCCCTGGTAGCCACCGGCGGCTCACGGGTTTGGACCAACACTCAGAGGAGCACTGGCCCGGGGGGGGTTAAAATAAGATGACCCTTGAGTCTGCAGAACCCAAGGGAAAGAAAAGGCTAGGTGGCAAATGGTAAAACCAAGGTTGGGCATTGCTGGAAAAGCTTTAATCAAGGCGAACTATCAAGGGGTTCCCATTATAATCCAACCGCGTAAGGAACGCAAAATCCGGGAACATAACACCGATATGACGGAAACTAGGGCGGCAAGAGTGGAACAAAACACTAGGCGAGAGGCCGAGCCTTCCACCCTTTACCAAGTATATAGATGCATTAAGATAACATAGCAATATAATGATATCCCAATCAAGTAAATAAAAGATGTTCCAACAAGGAACGGCCTCCAATCTTCGCCTGCAACTAGCAACGCTATAAGAGGGGCTGAGCAAAGCGGTAACATAGCCAATCAACGGTTTGCTAGGACAAGGTGGTTTAGAGGTTGACATGGCAATTAGGAGGCTGACAAGCAAAAGGTAGGCATCGTAGCATTGGCATAGCAAGAGCGAGGAAACTAGCATAGCAAAGATAGTAGTGACTTCGAGGGTATGATCATCTTGCCTGCACAGTTGTCAGAGTTGACTGGATCCTCACAAGCAAACTCAACGGGCTCCTCGGTAGCGAACTCGTCTCCCGGCTCTACCCAACAAGACAAGCAAGCAACAAGAATACAATCAACCACGTGCAAGACCAAGCAATATGATGAAATGATGATATGCTATATGGAATGCGATGCGGGATGCAAAATGCAAGATATGACAGGAAATGCATGAACCTGGCCTCAACTTGGAATTCCAAGGGTGCCACTGGATAGAGGAATGAAATCGCTTGAAAACGATATAAAGATCATTGGAATCGGAGTTACGGTTTGGAAATGGCAAGCGTTTTAAGATATGACACCGGTCTGCGATTTACAGCAAGTAGGCATCTAAATGCAACGAAATGAACATGCTACGGCCACCAAACAAGACAACAAAATACATGGCAGGGATTCACACAAGATGCTTAACAAAAGACTAGCACTGAGCCACGGCCAATTCATCCATTAAGAGGTTCAAACAAGCATGGCAAAAACGCAAATGCAAAACAGATTCCAGACTTAGTGAAATTAACACTAGTCTGAAATTTCAGATCACGAAGCCCTCTTCGGAGCAGCAAAATAACATGATACATGACCTGAACATGACAAGTAAGAACACGGAATGGAGCTACTCAACAAGCTTAACAAAAGACCCAAAGTGACCTGGGGCCAAAAGGGTTCACAAAATATATTAACGGGCACACGAACATAGCATAAAACACAATCAGTTAAACGAGCTCGATGCACTCACCATGGTGCAAGTCACAGCAAGGCAAGCATACATCCATTAAGAAGGCACAAAATACAAGCTAGACATGGCAAGAACAATGGCATAGCATGCACGGATCAACTACAACAACGCCGGCAAAATCGCAAACGAGTTGACGATCTGCCCAGATTCACCACGAAGCAAAAGTAGAGCTCGATTGACTCAAGCTATGGTGCTCCATAATTGCAAAGAAATACATGGATGGATAGAGCATAACATGATTAACAAAACTCCTTTACTGATCATCCTCAAAAGAGGCACGGATCACTAGGAAACAAGCTGAACATATGGCATCATGAACTAAAATATCCCAGACTTAGTGAAAACAACTAAGTCCCTGAAAACAGATTTACCGGGTGCCTCACTTTGCAAGCTTGCACAAGTCACCAAAAACATCATAAAAATTCATGGGTTGCACCTCTGGAAAGAAGACAAAATGCTTAACAAAACATATGAAGGACTCACAGGCATGGCATGCACACAATAATCATGGCAAAAATGACAAAAGTCTAAGATGAACTAGCAGATCTGGCAATTAACTCACGAAGCCTCCTTCTAACAGCATTTTGGACATCAAGATGAACTCAAATGAAAATGATTCTATGGAATGAAATGATGTACTCTTCGGGACGAACAATTTGATATATTATATGTCCAAAACGGAGCTACGGATGCAAAGTTACGGGGCCTCGAACATAGCAACTTGGACTAAAAAATCTGGGACTTAGACGAATTTCACCTAGGGTTTACTGTTCATCCCGGGTCAGATCTGGATCGGGCGCGACACTGTTCACGCCGGGGCACGGAAGTCGAGGACGCCGGAGCCGTTCGCCGGAGCGGACGCCGGAGTGGAGAGGAGGCCGTCCGGAGGAGGAGAAGGCGGCGCTGGGCGGCGGCTGAGGCGGCCGGCGTCGAGCGGCGGCGTGGCTCCGGCGTCGGGCTTGGCGGCGCGGGGCGGCGGCTGCTCGCCGGAGCGGGGTGGCGCGGCAGGCGGCGGGGAGGCGCGGCAGGAGAGCAAGGCGGTGGGGCGCTCGGGAGCCAGGCGGCGGCGGGTGGCCCGGCCGGGCGCGGGAGCGGGCCGGCGCTGGGCCTGCGGGCCCGCATCGGTGGGAGGCGGCGGCGATGTGGACCGGGCGGCGGGGCGAATCAAGACGCGACACGTGGCGGCGGCGGGCTATCCGGACACGTCCGGCTCGCGTGGTTTCGTCCGGCGGCGGCGGGAGAGATGGATGTAGGGTTAGGGGTGGTAGAGACCAGGGATTTTCGAGGGGGTGTATATATAGGCATAAGTGGAGCTAGGAGAGTCCAAATGAGGTGCGGTTTTCGGCCACGCGATCGTGATCGAACGCTCTAGGACATGGAGCAGAGTTTGGTGGGTTTTGGGCCAAAATGGAGGGGTGTTGGGCTGCGACACACACGAGGCCTTTTCGGTCCCTCGGTTAACCGTTGGAGTATCAAACGAAGTCCAATTGATACGAAACTTGACAGGCGGTCTACCGGTAGTAAACCAAGGCCGCATGGCAAGTCTCGGTCCAATCCGGAAATGTTTAATCCCCACACACGAAAGAAAGCTAGAAATGGCCACCGGAGGAGAACGAAGCGCCGGAATGCAAAACGGACAACGGGGAAAATGCTCGAATGCATGAGACGAACACGTATGCAAATGCAATGCACATGATGACATGATATGAGATGCATGAAAACGAAAACAACACACAGATACAAAGACCCGAACCCGAGAAATAAATATAACTTAACGCCGGAAACGGCAAGAGTTGGAGTACAAAATAGGGAAGTTACATCCGGGGTGTTACATTGAACATGGTGCTTTATGCTTTATACTATTATCCAATGATATGTTGCCACCCTATGATGTATGAGTAGATTTGTTGTCCTATCGGTAATTGGTGAATTGCTATGGTTGGTTTAATTTTCTTGTGGTTATGTTGATGTCCTTTAATGCCCATCATATGAGCACGTGCGTGGATCACACCATAGGTTAGTTGTATGTTGATAGGACTATGAATTGGAGGGCAAGGGTGACAGCAAGCCTAAACAAAGCAATTGATACGTACGGGATTGAAGGGGGGCCAATATATATCTTAATGCTATGGTTGGGTGTTTTACCTTAATGAATGTTAGTAGTTGCGGATGCTTGCTAATAGTTCAATCATAAGTGCATAGAATTCCAACTAAGGGACGGCATGCTAGCAGTGGCCTCTTCCACATAAAAACTTGCTATCGGTTTAGCAACGTAGTCAATTGCTAAGGGACAATTCCGCAAATCCTACCACCACTAATCCACACTCGTTTTACTAAACTTAATTGTTTCTTTATCTAAACAGCACCTAACTTCTATTTTCACATTCTTTATTATCTTGCAAACCTATCACACCTACAAACGTACTTCTAGCTTTGTTCTTGTTCTAGGTAAAGCAAACGTTAAGTGTGTAGGGAAACATTGCATGGAAAACAAAACAAATATACGCACACGCAATGATATATCCATGGAGATGCATAGAAACGAGGGGGAGAGTGTGTCTACATACCCTCATAGACCATAAGCGGAACCGTTTCAAAACACGGTTGATGTAGTCGAACTTCTTCTCACGACAACCGATCAAGTACCGAACACACGGCACCTCCGCGTTCTACACACATTCAGCTCGGTGATGTCCCTCGCCTTCTTTATCCAGCAAGTCGTCGAGGTAGTAGATGAGTTCCGTCAGCACGACGGTGTGGTGATGGTGATGGTGAAGTGATCTCCGCAGGGCTTCGCCTAAGCACTACGAAAATATGACCGCGGGAGTAAACGGTGGAGGGGGGGCACCGCACACGGCTAGGCAATTGTCTGGGTGTGCTAGGCACCTCCCTCCCACAGAGCAGCCAGGAGGGCGCCCCAAGTACGCCGAATTCTACTTGGGGTCCGCCCAAGTGGCGCCCCCTTCCTTATTTGCGGGAGGGGGCAGGAAAGAGAGGGGGAGGGAAGGAAGGGGGAGACCGAATCCCCCTTTCCTTCTCCCTTCCCCTCTTTCACTCCTCTGGTTCGACCCATATGGGGGGCGCACCAGCCCCTTGTGGCTGGTGCGTTTCCCCTCTTGGCCCATAAGTCCCATATCTTTTGCCAGGGGTGCCCGCAACATTGACCTGATATGTACCTGGTACCTTCCGGAACACTTCCGGTGTCCGAATACCATCGTCCAATGGAACGAGATCCTCTAACATCATGAAAGGATGTTAGGGAAGCTACAGTACCCTGACATCCCTTCTTCACATCCATATGATTAAGCCTAAAATGACTTAAATTAATTTGCAAATTACAAATCTACTGTATACATTTACAAAAATTACATACAAACAAAATTATGGTGCAATAAAATTAATTTCGGATTTTATTTTCTATGAACGGTAATTGCGCACATTATCTTCGCTACAGTGCCCGTGACATCCCTTCTTCCTTTTGCACTGGGATTGCACTGTAGCTTCATGACATCCCTTCATAATGTTAGAGGATCCGTTCCCTTGTCCAATATATCAGTCTTTACCTCTCGACCATTTCGAGACTCCTCGTCCTGTCCGCGATCTCATCTGGGAATCTGAACAACATTCGGTCACCAAATCACATAACTCATATAATATTATATCATCAACGAACGTTAAGCATGCGAACCCTACGGGTTCGAGAACTATGTAGACATGACCGAGACACCTCTCCGGTCAATAACCAGTAGCGGAACATGGATGCTCATATTGGCTCCTACATATTCTACGAAGATCTTTTTTGGCCGAACAGTTATGACAACATACGTAATTCCCTTTGTCCATTGGTATGTTACTTGCCCGAGATTCGATCATCGGTATCTTCATACCTCGCTCAATCTCGTTATTGGCAAGTCTCTTTACTCGTTCTATAACACATCACCTCGTGACTAAATCCTTAGTCGTTTGCTTGCAAGCTTATGATGTGTATTACCGAGAGGGCCCAGAGATACCTCTCCGATACTCGGAGTGACAAATCCTAATCTCAATCTATGCCAACCTTCAGAGATACCTGTAGAGCATCTTTATAATCACCCAGTTACGTTGTGACGTTTGATAGCACACAAGGAATTACTCCGTATTCAGGAGTTGCATAATCTCATAGTCGAAGGAATATGTATTTGACATGAAGAAAGCAATAGCAGAAAAACTGAACGGTCATTATGCTTAGCTAATGGATGGGTCTTGTCCATCACATCATTCTCCTAATGATGTGATCCCGTTATCAAATGAAAACTCATGTCCATGGTTAGGAAACCTTAACCATCTTTGATCAATGAGCTAGTCTAGTAGAGGCTCACTAGGGACACGGTATTTGTTTATGTATTCACACATGTATCGAGGTTTACGATCAATACAATTATAGCATGAATAATAAACCTTTATCATAAATAAGGAAATATAAAATAACAACTTTATTATTGCCTATAGGGCATATTTCCTTCAGTCTCCCACTTGCACTAGAGTCAATAATCTAGATTACATTGTAATGAATCTAACACCCATGGAGTCTTGGTGTTGATCATGTTTTGCTCGCGGAAGTGGCTTAGTCAGCGGGTCTGCCACATTCAGATCCAATGTATCTTGCAAATTTCTATGTCTCCATCCTGGACTTGTTCACGAATGGAGTTGAAGTGTCTCTTGATGTGTTTGGTTCTCTTGTGAAACCTGGATTCCTTCACCAAGGCAATTGCTCTAGTCTTGTCACAAAAGATTTTCATTTGATCCGATGCACTAGGTATTACGCCAAGATTCGAAGCAGCTATATACTCTGCTTCACACGTAGATCCCGCCATGACGCTCTACTTGGAACTGCACCAACTGACAGCTCCACCATTCAATATAAATATGTATCCGGTTTGTGACTTAGAGTCATCCGGATTAGTGTCAAAGCTAGCATCGACGTAACCATTTACGATGAGCTCTTTGTCACCTCCATAAATGAGAAACATATCCTTGGTCCTTTTCAGGTACTTCAGGATGTTCTTGACCGTTCTCCAGTGATCCACTCCTAGATTACTATGGTACCTCCCTGCCAGACTTAATTATGGCAAGGCACACATCAGGTCTGGTACACAGCATAGCATACATGATATAACCTATGGCTGAGGCATAGGGAATGACTTTTGTTTTCTCTCTATCTTCTGCAGTGGTCGGGCTTTGAGTCTGACTCAACTTCACACCTTGTAACACAGGCAAGAACCCTTTCTTTGACTGATCCATTTTGAACTTCTTCAAAACTTTATCAAGGTATGTGCTTTATGAAAGTTCTATCAAGCGTCTTGATCTATCTCTATAGATCTTGATGCCTAATATATAAGTAGCTTCACTGATGTATTTCATTGAAAAACTCTTATTCAAGTATCCTTTTATGCTATCCAGAAATTTTATATCATTTCCAATCAACAATATGTCGTCTACATATAATATCAGAAATGCTATAGAGCTCTGACTCACTTGTAAATACAGGCTTCACCGAAAGTCTGTATAAAACCGTATGCTTTGATCACCTCATGAAAGCATATATTCCAACTCTGAGATGCTTGCACCAGTCCATAGATGGATCGCTGGAGCTTGCACACTTTGTTAGCACCTTTAGGATTGACAAAACCTTATGGACAATTCTTCTTTAAGAAATCCATTGAGGAATGTAGTTTTGACGTCCATTTGCTAGATTTCATAATCTTAGAATGCGGCTATTGATAACATGATTCGGGCGGACTTAGGCATCGCTACGGGTGAGAAGGTCTCATTGTAGTCAACCCCTTGAACTTGTCAAAAACCTTTTGCGACAAGTCAAACTTTGTAGACAGTAACATTACCATCAGTGTCAGTCTTCTTCTTGAAGATCCATTTATTCTCTATGGCCTGCCAATCATCGAGCTAGTCCACCGAAGTCCATACTTTGTTCTCATGCATGGACCCTATCTCAGATTTCATGGCCTCAAGCCATTTGTCGGAATCTGGGCTCATCATAGCTTCTTCATAATTCATAGGTTCGCCATGGTCCAGTGGCATGACTTCTAGAACAGGATTATTGTACCACTCTGGTGCGGATCGTGCTCTGGTTAACCTACGAGGTTCAGTAGTAACTTGATCTAAAGTTTCATGATCATTATCATTTGCTTCCTCTCTAGTTGGTGTAGGCATCACGGGAACGGATTTCTCTAATGTGCTACTTTCCAATTCGAGAGAAGGTACGATTACCTCATCAAGTTCCACTTTCCTCCCTCTCACTTCTTTTGAGAGAAACTCCTTCTCTAGAAAGGTTCCATTCTTGGCAACAAAGATCTTGCCTTCGGATATGTGGTAGAAGGTGTACCCAATTGTTTCCTTAGGTTATCCTATGAAGACGCACTTCTTCGATTTGGGTTCAAGCTTATCAGGCTGAAGCCTTTTTACATAAGTTTCGCAACCCCAAACTTTAAGAAACGATAGATTAGGTTTCTTGCCAAACCACAATTCATACGTGTGTCTCAACGGATTTAGACGGTGCCCTATTTAACGTGAATGCAGGTGTCTCTAATGCATAACACCAAACCGATAGTAGTAAATCGGTAAGAGACATCATAGATCGCACCATATCTAATAAAGTACGGTTACGATGTTCGGACACACCATTACGCTATGGTGTTCCAGGTGGCGTGAGTTGTGAAACTATTCCACATTGTTTTAAATGCAGGCTAAACACGTAACTCAAATATTCGCCTCCGCGATTAGATCGTAGAAACTTTATTTTCTTGTTACGATGATTCTCCACTTCACTTTGAAATTCTTTGAACTTTTCAAATGTTTTAGACTTGTGTTTCATTAAGTAGATATACCCATATATCTATTCAAATCATCTCCGAAGGTTAGAAAATAACGATACCCGCCGCGTGCCTCAACACTCGTCGGACCGCATACATCGATATGTATTATTTCCAATAAGTCATTAGCTCGCTCCATTGTTCCAGAGAACATAGTTTTAGTCATCTTGCCCATGAGGCATAGTTCGCAAATATCAAATGATTCATAATCAAGTGATTCCAAAAGTCCATCTGCATGGAGTTTCTTCATGTGCTTTACACCAATATGACCTTAATGGCAGTGCCACAAATATGTTGCACTATCATTATTAACTTTGCATCTTTTGGCATCAATATTATGAATATGTGTATCACCACAATCGAGATTCAATAGAAATAGACCACTCTTCAAGGGTTCATGACCATAAAAGATATTACTCATAGAAATAGGACAGCCATTATTCTCTGATTTAAATGAATAACCGTCTCGCACTAAACAAGATCCAGATATAATGTTCATGCTCAACGCTGGCACCAAATAACAATTATTCAGGTCTAGAACTAATCCTGAAGGTAGATGTAGAGGTAGCATGCCATGACAGATCACATCGACCTTGGAACCATTCCAGATGCGCATCACCACCTCGTCCTTAGCCAATCTTCGTTTAATCCGTAGCTCCTATTTTGAGTTACAAATATGAGCAACCAAACCAGTATCAAATACCCAGGCGTTACTACGAGCATTTGTAAGGTACACATCAATAACATATGTATATCAAATATACCTTTGTCCACTTTGCCATCCTTCTTATCCTCCAAATACTAGGGGCAGTTCCGCTTCCAGTGACCAGTCCCTTTGCAGTAGAAGCACTCAGTTTTCGGCTTGGGTCCAGCTTTGGGCTTCTTTCCCGGAGTGGCAACTTGCTTGCCATTCTTCTTGAAGTTCCCTTTCTTTCCCTTGCTTTTTTCTTGAAACTAGTGGTCTTGTTTAACTATCAACACTTGATGCTCCTTCTTGATTTCTACCTCCATGGCTTTAGGCATTACGAAGAGCTCAGGAATTGTTTTATCCATCCCTTGCATATTATAGTTCATCATGAAGCCTTTGTAGCTTGGTGGAAGTGATTGAAGAACTCTATCAATGACATAATCAACTGGAAGATCAACTCCCAGCTGAGTCAAGTGATTATAATACCCAGACATTTTGAGTATGTGTTCCCTGACAGAACTGTTCTCCTCCATCTTGCAGCTATAGAACTTGTTGGAGCCTTCATATATCTCTCAACCTGGGCATTTGCTTGAAATATTAACTTCAACTCTCAGAACATCGCATATGCTCAATGACGTTCAAAACGTCTTTGAAGTCCCGGTTCTAAGCCGTAAAGCATGGCACACTGAACTATTGAGTAGTCATCGGATTGAGCTTGCCAGATGTTCAAAACATCATCTTCTGCTCCTGCAGCAGGCCTTTCACCTAGTGGTGCATCAAGGACATAATTCTTCTATGCAGCAATGAGGATAATCCTCAAGTTACAGACCCAGTCTATGTAGTTGCTACCATCATCTTTCAACTTAGCTTTCTCTAGGAACACATTAAAATTCAGGGGTACGGTAGCATGGGCCATTGATCTACAACATAGATATGCAAATACTATCAGGACTAAGTTCATGATAAATTAAGTTCAATTAATCAAATTACTTAAGAACTCCCACTTAAACAGACATCCCTCAAGTCATCTAAGTGATACGTGATCCAAATCAACTAATCCATGTCCGATCATCACGTGAGATGGAGTAGTTATTAATGGTGAACATCTCTATGTTGATCATATCTACTATATGATTCAAGTTCGACCTTTCGGTGTCCAGTGTTCCGAGGCCATGTATGTACATGATAGGCTCGTCAAGTTAAACCCAAGTATTCCACATGTGCAAAACTGTCTTGCACCCGTTGTATGTGAACGTAGAGTCTATCACACCCGATCATCACGTTGTGTCTCAACACGACGAACTATAGCAATGGTGCATACTCAGGGAGAACACTTTTACCTTGAAATTTAGTGAAGGGGTCATCTTATAATGCTACCGCCATACTAAGCAAAATAATATGCATAAAAGATAAACATCACATGCAATCAAAATATGTGACATGATATGGCCATCATCATCTTGTGCTTTTGATCTCCATCTCCAAAGCATCGTCATGATCTCCATCGTCACTGGCACGACACCTTGATCTCCATCGTAGCGTCGTGGTCGTCTCGCCAACTATTGCTTCTACAACTATCACTAACGCATAGTGATAAAGTAAAGAAATTACATGGCATTTGCATTTCATACAATAAAGAGAAAACCATAAGGCTCCTGTCGGTTGCCGATAACTTACAAAACATGATCATCTCATACAATAACATTTATCACATCAGGTCTTGACCATATCACAGCACAACATGCCCTGCAAAAACAAGTTAGACGTCCTCTACTTTGTTGTTGCAAGTTTACATGGCTGCTACGGGCTTCTAGCAAGAACCATTCTTACTTACGCATAAAACCACAATGGTGTTTCGTCAAGTTTGTTGTTTTAACATTCTTCAAGGACCGATCGCAGTCAAATTCGATTCAACTAAAGTAGGAGAAACAGACACCCGCCAGCCACCTTTATGCAAAACTAGTTGCATGTCTGTCGGTGGAACTGGTCTCATGTGCGTGGACATATAAGGTTGGTCCAGGACGCTTCATCCCACAATACGCCGAATCAAAATAAGACGTTGGTGGTAAGTGATGTCTACTACGCAACTTTGTTCTTGTAGACACGAGTTGGGCCTCCAAGCGCAGAGTTTTGTAGGACAGTAGCAAAACTTCATAGCGATAATCTAGTGCACTCAAATCACTAGCAATTTGTACATCATAATTGGATCTTTTAAAAAGATTAGCAAGCGGATCAGGATCCATATCAATAGATTTTTAGCAAGAAAATATGCAAGCAAATAGAAGGAACATGGCAACACAAGAAAACATGAGATCTGATGAGAAAAAGGCGAACGAAAAAGAAGGCAAATAAAATTGCAAATTTTTGTGAAGTGGGGGAGAGGAAAACAAGAGGCAAATGGCAAATAATGTAAATTGCGAGGAGATGAGATTTGTGATCAGGAACCTGGTTATGTTGAAGATCCTCCCCGGCAACGGCGCCAGAAATTCCTTTTGATGTCGCTTGAAGCTACGTCGGTATTTCCCCAAAGAGGAAGGGATGATGCAGCACAGCGGCGGTATGTATTTCCCTCAGATATGAAACCAAAGTTATCGAACCAGTAGGAGAACCAAGCAACACAACGTAAACAGCCCCTGCACACAAATAACAACACCTCGCAACCCGACGTGTTAAAGGGGTTGTCAATCCCTTTCGGGTAACGACGCCAAAACAGCGTGTGACGGGAGATAAAGTTGTGATAGATTGAATAATAGATTTAAAATAAAATAAAGTGCAACAAAGTATTTTTGGGTTTTTGGTTTAATAGATATAAAAATAAAAGAAAATAAAGAGGTAGATCGCAAAAGCAAATATATAAGAAAGAAGACCCGGGGGGCGTAGGTTTCACTAGTGGCTTCTCTCGAGAAAATAGCAAACTGTGGGTAAACAAATTACTGTTGAGCAATTGGTAGAACCTCAAATAATTATGATGATATCTAGGCAATGATCATTACATAGGCATCACGTCCAAGATTAGTAGACCGACTCCTGCCTGCATCTACTACTATTACTCCACACATCGACAGCTATCCAGCATGCATCTAGTGTATTAAGTTCATGGAAAACGGAGTAATGCAATAAGAACGATAACATGATATAGACAAGATCCGCTTATCTATATGGCAGTAGATATAGATCTCGTCTTTTTATCCTTAGTAGTAACGATACATACGTATCGGTTCCCATTCTGTCACTAGGGTCAAGCACCGTAAGATCGTACCCACTACCGGGAACCTCTTCCCATTGCAAGATAAATAGATCAAGTTGGCCAGACAAAACCCAAATATCGGAGAAGAAATACGAGGCTACAAGAGATCATGCATAAAAGAGATCAGAGAAACTCAAATACTTTCACGGATATAAAAAGATAGATCTAATCATAAAATCAAAGTTCACCGATCCCAACAAAGACACACCAAAAGAGTTACATCATATGGATCTCCAAGAGACCATTGTATTGAGAATCAATAGAGAGAGATGGAGCCATCTAGCTACTAACTACAGACCCGAAGGTCTACAAAGAACTACACACGCATCATCGGAGAGGCACCAATGGAAGTGGTGAACCCCTCCGTGATGGTGTCTAGATTGGATCTAGTGGTTCTGGACTCTACGGCAGCTGGATGAATATTTCATCGACTCCCCTAGGGTTGTGCGATTTTTGGGGTATTTATAGAGCAAAGAGGCAGTCCGGGCCCGTTGTGTTCCTTCTGGCCCATAAAAATTCTCTGTAAAGTTTCGTGGCATTTGGACTCCGTTTGATATTGATTTTCTGCAATGTAAAAAACATGGAAAAACAGCAAGTGGCACTTGGCACTATGTCAATAGGTTAGTACCAAAAAATGATATGAAATGACTATAAAATTATTATAAAACATCCAAGATTGATAATATAACATCATGGAACAATAAAAAATTATAGATACGTTGAATACATATCAACATCCCCAAGCTTAACTCCTACTCGTCCTCGAGTAGGTAAGTGATAAAAATAGAATTTTTGATGTGGAGTGTTGTTCATCATGTCATATCATATTCTTTTCCTTATAGCATGGACAATTGGACTTTTATGTGATTCAAAGCAATAGTCTAGTTTTGACATAATAATTTAGATACTCAAGCATATCAACAAGCAACCATGTATTTCCAAATAGCAACGCTAAAATGAGTTATCCCTAGCCCATCATGCTCACACATTGATCCATTCATGAAACACACTCGAATATTAACCACACCCAATACTTAAGCACAATCATATTGCCTCATAGTTGGTGCTTTTATAAGATAAGATGGAGACTCAAAATAAAAATTGCATAAAGTAAAGATAGGCCCTTCGTAGAGGGAAGTAGGGATTTGTAGAGGTGCCAGAGCTCAAAGCGAAAAATTTGAGGTAAAAACATTTTGGGAGGTGAATCCATCCCACCAACGAAAACGACTTAGAGTTCCCAATACTTTCCATGCATACATATATCATAGGCGGTTCCCAAACAAAAAATAAAGTTTATTCCTTTTTCCACCATAACTTTCACTTTCCATGGCTAACCGTATCCACGAGTGCCCTCCATACCAACACTTCCCAAGAAATTTATTATTTGACAACATAAAGTAAATTCATTTATTTTTGCATTTTGGGACTGGGCATCCCTAATACCTTTGCCTTACTCTCGTGCAATGACAAGTGAATAAACACTCATCTTGAGAATAACACATCTAGCATGGAAAATAAACACTCACCCCTCACCGCTCCGCGAGTGAAACAAACACTCAAAAGAGAAGTTTATTTTTTAAATTAGAGAAGGCACATGCAAATTTGCTTAGAACGGCAAAAGAATACTGCATATAGGTAGATATACTGGACTCATGTGGCAAAACTGGTTTGAAGGATTTAGGATGCACAAGTAGAGATCATACTTGGTGCAAAATGAAGGCTAGCAAAAGATTGGGAAGCAACCAACCAAGAAATGAATAATCTCATAAGCAAGCATTAAGCATAATTAACACCGAATAATGCACCACAAGTAGGATATAATTTCATTGAATGATTATTGACTTTCGTGCATGCATAGGGAATCACAAATCTTAACACCAGTATTCCTACTAAAGCATAATTACTCATCAAGATGACTCGCATATCACATCATCATATGTCAAAACTAAAGGAAATATGCCCTAGAGGCAATAATAAAGTTGTTATTTATATTTCCTTATATCATGATAAATGTTTATTATTCATGAAAGAATTGTATTAACTGGAAACTTAGTACATGTGTGAATACATAGACAAACAGAGTGTCACTAGTTTGCCTCTACTTGACTAGCTCGTTGAATCAATGATGGTTATGTTTCCTAACCATAGACATGAGTTGTCATTTGATTAACGGGATCACATCATTAGAGAATGATGTGATTGACTTGACCCATCCGTTAGCTTAGCACAATGACCGTTTAGTTTGTTGCTATTGCTTTCTCCATAATTTATACATGTTCCTATGACTATGAGATCATGCAATTCAAGAATACCGGAGGAACACTTTGTGTGCTACCAAACATCACAACGTAACTGGGTGATTATAAAGGTGATCTACAGGTGTCTCCGATGGTGTTTGTTGAGTTGGCACAGATCGAGATTAGGATTTGTCACTCCCATTGTCGGAGAGGTATCTCTGGGCCCTCTCGGTAATGCACATCAATATAAGCCTTGCAAGCAATGTAGCTAATGAGTTAGTTACGGGATGTAGCATTACGGAACGAGTAAAGAGACTTGCCGGTAACGATATTGAACTAGGTATTGAGATACCGACGATCGAATCTTGGGTAAGTAACATACCGATGACAAAGGGAACAACGTATGTTGTCATGCTATTTGACCGATAAAGATCTTCGTAGAATATGTAGGAACCAATATGAGCATCCAGGTTCAGCTATTGGTTATTGACCGGAGATGTGTCTCGGTCATGTCTACATAGTTCTCGAACCCGTAGGGTCCGCACGCTTAACGTTCGGTGACAATCGGTATTATGAGTTTATGTGTTTTGATGTACTGAAGGTAGTTCGGAGTCCCGTATATGATCACGGACATGACGAGGAGTCTCAAAATGGTCAAGACATAAATATCGATATATTGGATGACTATATTTGGATGTCAGAATGGTTTCGGGTGAGTTCGGGCATATACCGGAGCACTGGGAGGTTACCGAAACCCCCCGGGAGGTATATGGGCCTTGTTGGACCATAGTGGGAGAGAATAGTGGGAGGCCTAGGAGGGGGCGCGCCCCCCTCAAGCCCAATCTGAATTGGGTGGGGGGTCGCCCCCCCCCTTCCTTCGCCTCTCTCCCCCATCCTTCCACTCCTAGTCCAACTAGGGAAGGGGGGAATCCTACTCCCAGTGGGAGTAGGACTCCCCATGGGGCATGCCATAGGAGGGTCGGCCCTCCCCCTTCTCCACTCCTTTATATACAGGGGAGGGGGCACCCCATAGACACACAAGTTGATCATTGATCTGTTAGCCATGTGAGGAGCCCCCCTCCACCATAATCCACCTCGGTCATATCGTAGCGGTGCTTAGGCGAAGCCTTGTTCCGGTAGCATCATCATCACCATCATCACGCTGTCATGCTGACGAAGCTCTTCCTCGACACTCTAGTGGATCGTGAGTTTGTGGGACGTCACCAAGCTGAATGTGTGCAGATTGCGGAGATGTCGTACTTTCGGTACTAGGATCGGTCGATCGTGAAGACGTACGACTACATCAACTCCGTTGTCATAACGCTTCCGCTTACGGTCTACGAGGGTACGTAGACAATACTCTCCCCTCTCGTTGCTATGCATCACCATGATCTTGCGTGTGCGTAGGAATTTTTTTGAAATTACTGCGTTCCCCAACAGTGGCATCCGAGCCAGGTTTATGTGTAGATGTTATATGCACGAGTAGAACACAAAGGAGGTGTGGGCGTGGGTGTATACATATTGCTTGCCGTCACTAGTTGATTCTTGATCCGGCGGTATTGTTGGATGAAGTTGCCCAGACCGACATTACGCGTACGCTTACGCTAGACTGGTTCTACCGACGTGCTTCGCAGACAGGTGGCTGGTGGGTGTCAGTTTCTCCAACTTTAGTTGAATCAGATTCAATGAACAGGGTTCTTTCTGAAGATCAAAAAGCAATCACTATACCGCATTGTGGTTTTTGATGCGTAGGTAAGAACTGTTCTTGCTCAGCCCGTAGCAGCCATGTAAAACTTGCAAAAACAAATTAGAGGACATCTAACTTGTTTTTGCAGGGCATGTTGTGATGTGATATGGTCAAGACATGATGCTACATTTTATTGTATGAGATGGTCATGTTTTGTAACACAGTTATCGGCAACTGGCAGGAGCCATATGGTTGTCGCTTTATTGTATGAAATGCAATCGCCATGTAATTGCTTTACTTTATCACTATGCGGTAGCGATAGTCATAGAAGCAACAGTTGGCGAGACGACAACGATGCTTCGACGGAGATCAAGGTGTCAAGCTGGTGACGATGGTGATCATGATGGTGCTTTGGAGATGGAGATCAAAGGCACAAGATGATGATGGCCATATCATATCACTTATATTTATTTCATGTGATGTTTATCCTTTATTCATCTTATTTTGCTTAGTTCGACGGTAGCATTATAAGATGATCTCTCAATAAATTTCAAGGTATACGTGTTCTCCCTGAGTATGCACCGTTGCTACAGTTTGTCGTGTCGAGACACCACGTGATGATCGGGTGTGATAATCTGTATGTTCACATACAACGGGTGCAAGCCAATTTTGCACACGCAGAATACCCAGGTTAAACTTGACGAGCCTAGCATATGCAGACATGGCCTCGGAACACTGAGACCGAAAGGTCGAGCATGAATCATATAGGAGATATGATCAACATAGTGATGTTCACCATTGAAAACTACTCCATCTCACGTGATGATTGGACATGGTTTAGTTGATATGGATCACGTGATCACTTAGATGATTAGAGAGATATCTATATAAGTGGGAGTTCTTAAGTAATTTGATTAATTGAACTTTAATTTACCATGAACTTAGTACCTGATAGTATTTTGCATGTCTATGTTGTTGTAGATAGATGGCCCGTGTTGTTGTTCCGTTGAATTTTAATGCGTTCCTAGAGAAAGCTAAGTTGAAAGATGATGGTAGCAACTACAGGGACTGGGTCCGTAACTTGAGGATTATCCTCATTGTTGCACAGAAGAATTATGTCCTGGAAGCACTGCTAGGTGACAAACCCGCTGCACGAGCAATGCCAGATGTTATGAACACCTGGAAGAGCAAAGCTGATGACTACTCGATAGTTCAGTGTGCCATGCTTTACGGCTTAGAACCGAGACTTCAACGACGTTTTGAACGTCATGGAGCATATGAGATGTTCCAGGAGTTGAAGTTAATATTTCAAGCAAATGCCCGGATTGAGAGATATGAAGTCTCCAATAAGTTCTACAACTGCAAGATGGAGGAGAATAGTTCTGTCGGTGAACATATACTCAGAACGTCTGGGTACCACAACCACTTGACTCAGCTGGGAGTTAATCTTCCTGATGCTAGTGTCATTGGCGGAGTTCTTCAATCACTGCCACCAAGCTACAAGAGCTTTGTGATGAACTATAATATGCAAGGGATGGATAAGAGATTCCTGAGCTCTTCGCAATGCTAAAGGCTGCAGAGGTAGAAATCAAGAAGGAGCATTAAGTGTTGATGGTCAACAAGACCACCAGTTTCAAGAAATAGGGTAAAGGAAAGAAGGGGAACTTCAAGAAGAACATCAAGCCAGTTGTTTCTCAAGTGAAGAAACCCAAGTCTGGACCTAAGCCTGAGACTGAGTGCTTCTACTGCAAAGGAACTGGTCACTGGAAGTGGAACTGCCCCAAGTATTTGGAAGAGAAGAAGGATGTCAAAGTGAAAGGTATATTTGATATACATGTTATTGATGTGTACCTGACTAATGCTCGTAGTAGTGCATGTGTATTTGATACTGGTACAGTTGCTAACATTTGCAACTCGAAAAAGGGGCTATAGATTAAGCGAAGATTGGCTAAGGATGAGGTGACGATGCGTGTGGGAAATGGTTCCAAAGTCGATGTGATCGCCGTCGGCATGATACCTCTACATCTACCTTTGGGATTAGTTTTAGACCTAAATAATTGTTATTTGGTGCCAGCGTTGAGCATGAACATTATATCTGGATCTTGTTTGATGCGAGACGGTTATTCATTTAAATCAGAGAATAATGGTTGTTCTATTTATATGAGTAATATCTTTTATGGTCATGCACCCTTGATGAGTGGTCTATTTTTACTAAATCTTGATAGTAGTGATACACATGTTCATAGTATTGAAGCCAAGAGATGCAGAGTTGATAATGATAGTGCAACTTATTTGTGGCACTGCCGTTTGGGTCGTATTGGTGTAAAGCGCATGAAGAAACTCCATTCTGATGGACTTCTAGAATCACTTAATTATGAATCACTTGGTACTTGCGAACCATGCCTCATGGGCAAGATGACTAAAACTCTGTTCTCCGGAACAATGGAACGAGCAACAGAGTTATTGGAAATCATACATACTGATGTATGTGGTCCAATGAACATTGAAGCTCATGGCGGATATCGTCATTTTCTCACCTTCACAGATGATTTAGGCAGACATGGGTATATCTATTTAATGAAACATAAGTCTGAAACATTTGAAAAGTTCAAAGAATTTCAGAGTGAAGTGGAAAATCATCGTAACAAGAAAATTAAGTTTCTACGATCTGATCGTGGAGGTGAATATTTGAGTTATGAGTTTGGACTTCATTTGAAACAATGCGGAATAGTATCGCAACTCATTCCACCTGGAACACCAGAACGTAATGGTGTGTCCAAACATTGTAACCGCACTTCATTAGATATGGTGTGATCTATGATGTCTCTCACTGATTTACCGCTATTGTTTTGGGGTTATGCTTTAGAGACGACTGCATTCACAATAAATAGGGCACCATCTAAATCTGTTGAGATGGCACCTTATGAACTGTGGTTTGGCAAGAAACCCAACTTGTCGTTTCTTAAAGTTTGGGGCTGCGATGCTTATGTGAAAAAGCTTCAACTTGATAAGCTCGAACCCAAATCGAAGAAATGTGTCTTCATAGGATACCCATAGGAGACTGTTGGGTACACCTTCTATCCCAGATCCAAAGGCAAGATATTCGTTGCTAAGAATGGATCCTTTCTAGAGAAGGAGTTTCTCTCGAAAGAAGTGAGTGGGAGGAAAGTAGAACTTGACGAGGTAATTGTAACTTCTCCCTTACTTGAAAGTAGTTCATCACTGAAATCAGTTCCAGTGATTCCTACACCAATAAGTGAGGAAGCTAATGATGATGATCATGAAACTTTTGATCAAGTTACTACCTAACCTCATAGGTCAACCAGAGTAAGATCCGCACCAGAGTGGTACGGTAATCCTGTTCTGGAAATCATGTTACTTGACCATGACGAACCTACGAACTATGAGGAAGCGATGATGAGCCCAGATTCCACAAAATGTCTTGAGGCCATGAAATATGAGATGGGATCCATGTATGAGAACAAAGTATGGACTTTGGTTGAGTTGCCCGATGATTGGTAGGCCATAGGGAATAAATGGATCATCAAGAAGAAGACTAACGCTGACGGTAATACTACTGTCTACAAAGCTCTACTTGTTGCAAAAGGTTTTCGACAAGTTCGAGGAGTTGACTAAGATGAGACCTTCTCTCCCGTAGCGATGCCTAAGTCCGTCCAGATCATGTTAGCAATTGCTGCATTTTATGATTATGAAATTTGGCAAATGGATGTCAAAACTGCATTCCTTAATGGATATCTTAAAGAAGAGTTGTATATGATGCAACTAGAAGGTTTTGTCGATCCAAAAGGTGCTAAAAAAGTGTGCAAGCTCCAGCGATCCATTTATGGACTGGTGCAAGCCTCTTGGAGTTGGAATATATGCTTTGATAGTGTGATCAAAGCATATGGTTTTATACAGACTTTTGGAGAAGCCTGTATTTACAAGAAAGTGAGTGGGAGCTCCGTAGAATTTCTGATATTATATGTGGATGACATATTGTTGATCGGAAATGATACTGAATTTCTGAATAGCATAAATGGATACTTTAATAAGAATTTTTCAATGAAAGACCTCGGTGAAGCTTCTTATATATTGGGCATCAAGATCTATAGAGATAGATCAAGACGCTTAATTGGACTTTCACAAAGCACATACCTTGATAAAGTTTTGAAGAAGTTCAAAATGGATCAGGCAAAGAGAGGGTTCTTGCCTGTATTACAAGGTGTGAAGTTGAGTCAGACTCAATGCCCGACCACTTCAGAAGATAGAGAGAAAATGAAAGGTGTTCCCTATGCTTCAGCCATAGGCTCTATCATGTATGCAATGCTGTGTACCAGACCTGATGTGTGCCTTGCTATCAGTTTAGCAGGGAGGTACCAAAGTAATCTAGGAGTGGATCACTGGACAGCGGTCAAGAACATCCTGAAATACCTGAAAAGAACTAAGGATATGTTTCCCGTATATGGAGGTGACAAAGAGCTCATTGTAAACAGTTACGTCGATGCAAGCTTTGACACTGATCCGAATGACTCTAAGTCACAAACCAGATACGTGTTTTATTAAATGGTGGAGCTATCAGTTGGTGCAGTACCAAGCAGAGCGTCGTGGCGGGATCTACATGTGAAGCAGAATACATAGCTGCTTTGGAAGCAACAAATGAAGGAGTCTGGATGAAGGAGTTCATATCCGATCTAGCTAGGTGTCATACCTAGTGCATCGGGTCCAATGAAAATCTTTGTGACAATACTGGTGCAATTTCCTTGGCAAAGGAATCCAGATTTCACAAGAGAACAAACACATCAAGAGACGCTTCAATTCCATCCGCGATCAAGTCAAGGAGGGAGACATAGAGATTTGCAAGATACATACGGACCTGAATGTTGCAGACCCGTTGACTAAGCCTCTCTCACGAGCAAAACATGATTAGCACCAAGACTCCATGGGTGTTAGAATCATTACAATGTAATCTAGATTATTCACTCTAGTGCAAGTGGGAGACTGAAGGAAATATGCCCTAGAGGCAATAATAAAGTTGTTATTTATATTTCCTTATATCATGATAAATGTTTATTATTCATGAAAGAATTGTATTAACCGGAAACTTAGTACATGTGTGAATACATAGACAAACAGAGTGTCACTAGTTTGCCTCTACTTGACTAGCTCGTTGAATCAATGATGGTTATGTTTCCTAACCATAGACATGAGTTGTCATTTGATTAACGGGATCACATCATTAGAGAATGATGTGATTGACTTGACCCATCCGTTAGCTTAGCACAATGACCGTTTAGTTTGTTGCTATTGCTTTCTCCATAATTTATACATGTTCCTATGACTATGAGATCATGCAATTCAAGAATACCGGAGGAACACTTTGTGTGCTACCAAACGTCACAACGTAACTGGGTGATTATAAAGGTGATCTACAGGTGTCTCCGATGGTGTTTGTTGAGTTGGCACAGATCGAGATTAGGATTTGTCACTCCGATTGTCGGAGAGGTATCCCTAGGCCCTCTCGGTAATGCACATCAATATAAGCCTTGCAAGCAATGTAGCTAATGAGTTAGTTACGGGATGTAGCATTACGGAACGAGTAAAGAGACTTGCCGGTAACAAGATTGAACTAGGTATTGAGATACCAACGATCGAATCTCGGGCAAGTAACATACCGATGACAAAGGGAACAATGTATGTTGTTATGCGGTTTGACCGATAAAGATCTTCGTAGAATATGTAGGAACCAATATGAGCATCCAGGTTCCGCTATTGGTTATTGACCGAAGACGTGTCTCGGTCATGTCTACATAGTTCTCGAACCTGTAGGGTCCGCACACTTAACGTCCGGTGACGATCGGTATTATGAATTTATGTGTTTTGATGTACTGAATGTAGTCTGGAGTCCCGAATATGATCACGGATATGATGAGGAGTCTCGAAATGGTTGAGACATGAAGATTGATATATTGGATGACTATATTTGGACGTCGGAATGGTTCCGGGTGAGTTCGGGCATATACCGGCGCACCGGGAGGTTACCGGTACCCACTGGGTGGTATATGGGCCTTATTGGGCCATAGTGGGAGAGAATATAGGGAGACCTAGGAGGGGGCGCGTCCCCCTCAAGCCCAATCCGAATTGGGCGGGGGGCGGCCTCCCTTTCCTTCCCCTCTCTCCCCCTTCCTTCCACTCCTAGTCCAACTAGGGAAGGGGGGAATCCTACTCCCGGTGGGAGTAGGACTCCCCATGGGGCGCGCCATAGGAGGGCCAGCCCTCCCCCTCCTCCACTCATTTAAATATAGGGGAGGGGGGCACCCCATAGACACACAAGTTGATCATTGATCTTTTAGCCGTGTGCGGTGCCCCCCTCCACCATAATCCACCTCGGTCATATCATAGCGGTGCTTAGGCGAAACCCTGTTCCGGTAGCATCATCATCACCGTCATCACGCCGTTGTGCTGCCGAAGCTCTCCCTCAAGACTCTGCTGGATCGTGAGTTTGTGGGACGTCACCGAGCCGAACGTGTGCAGATCGCGGAGGTGTCGTACTTTCGGTACTAGGATCGGTCGATCATGAAGATGTATGACTACATCAACTGCGTTGTCATAACGCTTCCGCTTATGGTCTACGAGGGTATGTAGGCAATACTCTCCCCTCTCATTGCTATGCATCACCATGATCTTGCGTGTGTGTTGTGGAATTGTCACGGCAGATGTCCTAGTGTGAGGACTTAGTCGCGAGGCCAGCGCATCTTTGTGGTAGCTTGAGAGGGGTTGATCGGGATGAGAGACGCAGGGCGGATCAACGCACAAGACAAGGATTTAGATAGCTTCGGGCCCCGGGAAACATCATCCAGTAATAGCCCTAAATGTTGTTTGTGGTCGTGATCTCATTATGCTCATGAGAGAGTCGTCTCATAAGTCGGCTCCTCCTTTGTGTCTAGCCCTAGAGAATGTTTCTTGTTGCTTGTCCCTCTTGGGGTGCCCTGCCCCTCCTTATATATGTTGAAGGGGCGGGTTACATGACTAGTCCTAGTAGGATTAGGATTACTCTATTACAAGTGGAGTCCTAGTCTTGCTTCCTTTGTAAGGGAATATTCTTTATGCCTTCCTTTTAAGCCGGCCCACCATAACATGAGCCGGCCTTCTGGGCCTTGGGCCTTGTCGTCTGTCTGACCCGCTCGCCGGGTTATTAATGAGTCGCCATGATCGGGCGGGTTACTCGTGAGTCTCCAAGCTCCGGGCGGGTCATACATCCGGCCGGGTTACACCGCGGGGTATATCCCCGACAGTGTGCCTAGAATTTTTTTTGAAATTACTGCGTTCCCCAACAAAAACTATTACTAGGAATCAAGTTTATTTTATCCAATGATCTTCATGAAATTTTTCTTTTTTTCTCCTTCTTGGATATCTACCACTTTGGGACTAATTTTCATGTGTTGCTTTTCATAAGCTCAAACAAAATATTAGTGAAGATCATGAGCATAACAAATTTTGTTTCTCTCAAAATAATTTAAGTGAAGCAAGAGAGAATTTCTTCAAAATTTTACTAACTCTCAAATAAATCTAAGTGAAGCAAAAGAGCATTTCTTCAAAAAAATACTAAAGCACACCGTGCTCAAAAAGATATAAGTGAAGCACTAGAGCAAGTCCTCGCTCATAAAAGATTTAAGTGAAGCATAGAGAGCAATTCTAACAAGTCATGACATAATTTTGGCTCTCTCAAATAGGTGTGTCCAGCAAGAATTGATGACTTAAAACACAAAATAAAACAAGCAAAGACACATATCATACAAGACGCTCCAAGCAAAACACATATCATGTGACGAATAAAAATAAAGTTTCGAGTAAAATACCGATAGTGGTTGGAAGAAAGCGGGGATGCCACTCGGGGGCATCCCCAAGCTTAGTTGGTTGATCATTCTTGGATAATAGCTTGGGATTCCGGGGCATCCCCAAGCTTAGGCTCTTACATCCTTCCTTCATCCATTGTAAGACAACCCAAAACTTGAAAACTTCAATCACACAAAACTCAACAAAGCCTTCGTGGGATCCGTTAGTATAAGAATAATAAATCACTACTATAAGTGTTGTATCAAACTAATTCATATTTTGTCTTGGTATTATATCTACTGTATTACAACTTTTCTATGGCAAAAACTCATCAAAGAAAACCATAGAGCCATCAAAATAAGCACACAACACAAAGAAAACAGAATATATCAAAACAGAATAGTCTGTAGCAATCTGACTATTCCGAATACTTCTGTAACTCGAAAAACTATGAAAAATTAGGACGACCTGAGAAATTTGTATATTCATCTACTGAAATTGGAATGGGTATTTCATCGCTCTCTGGTAAAAAATGAAAATTAATTTTGTGAGCGTAAAACTTTCTTTTTTTAGCAAGATCAAACAACTATTGCCCAAGAAGATCCTAAAGGCTTTACTTGGCACAAACACTAATTAAAACATAAAAAACACAATCATAACAGTAGCATAATTGTGTTAACACTCAAAAACAGGAAGCAAAAAGTAAAAATAAATTTTATTCATTGGGTTGCCTCCCAACAAGCGCTATCGTTTTATGCCCCTAGCCAGGCATAAGGTTTCAATGATGCTCACATGGAAGATAATAATTGAAACATAAAGAGAGCATCATAAAACATGTGAAAACACACTTAAGTCTAACATACTTCCCATGCATAGGAATTTTATAAGCAAACAAATTAGAAAGACAAGCAAAAACTAGCATATGCAAGGAAGAATAATGAAACAATAGCAATCTCAACATAACGAGAGGTAATTTAGTAACATGAAAATTTCTAAAACCATATTTTCCTCTCTCATAATAATTACATGTAGGATCATAATAAAATTCAACAATATAGCTATCATATAAAAATTTCTCTTCATGTTCCACACGCATGCAAAGTTGACACTCTTCCAAAATAGTGGGATTATTTTTAGCTAAAGTTGACACTCTTCCAAACCTAATTATAGTATTATCGCAAGCATATTGATCATGAGATTTAAATAAATTTTCAAGATCATAAGAATCATTATCACCCCAATCATGATCATTGCAATAAGTAGTGGACATAGCAATATTAGCATCCCCATGCTTGGGGTTTTGCATATTATTGGCACAATTGATACTAATAGAATTTATAGTAACATCATTGCAACCATGCTTTTCATTCAAGGAGCTATTGTCAATCACTTCATAAATTTCTTCTTTTAGCACTTTGTCACAATTTTCAGATTCACGAATTTCAAGCAAAACTTCATAGCAATAATCTAGTGCACTCAAATCACTAGCATTGTACATCATAATTGGATCTTTTGAAAAGATTAGCAAGTGTATGAGGATCCATATCAATAGATTTTTAGCAAGAAAAGATGCAAGCAAATAGAGGGTACGTGGCAACACAAGCAAACATGAGATCCGACGAGAAAAAGGCGAACGAAAAAGAAGGCAAATAAAATGGCATATTTTTGTGAAGTGGGGGAGAGGAAAACGAGAGGCAAATGGCAAGTAATGTAAATTGCAAGGAGATGAGATTTGTGATTAGGAACCTGGTTATGTTGAAGATCCTCCCCGGCAACGGAGCCAGAAATTCCTTTTGATGTCGCTTGAAGCTACGTCGGTATTTCACCAAGAGGAAGGGATGATGCAGCACATCGGTGGTAGGTATTTCCCTCAGATATGAAACCAAGGTTATCGAACTAGTAGGAGAACCAAGTAACACAACTAAACAGCCCATGCACACAAATAACAACACCCTCGCAACCCGACGTGTTAAAGGGGTTGTCAATCCCTTTCGGGTAACGGCGCCAGAAACGGCGTGTGACGGGAGATAAAGTTGTAATAGATTGAATAATAGATCGCAAATAAAATAAAGTGCAGCAAAGTATTTTTGGGTTTTTGGTTTAATAGATATGAAAATAAAAGCAAATAAAAAGGTAGATCGCAAAAGCAAATATATAAGAAAGAAGACCCCGGGGCCGTAGGTTTCACTAGTGGCTTTTCTCGAGAAATAGCAAACGGTGGGTAAACAAATTACTGTTGGGCTATTGATAGAACCTCAAATAATTATGATGATATCCAGGCAATGATCATTACATAGGCATCACGTCCAAGATTAGTAGACCAACTCATGCCTGCATCTACTACTATTACTCCACACATCGATCGGTATCCAGCATGCATCTAGTGTATTAAGTTCATGGAAAATGGAGTAATGCAATAAGAACGATGACATGATGTAGACAAGATCCATTTATCTATATGGCGCTAGATATAGATCTCGTCTTTTTATCCCTAGTAGCAACGATACATACGTGTCGGTTCCCTTTCTGTCACTGGGATCAAGCACTGTAAGATCGAACCAACTACCGGGCACCTCTTCCCATAGCAAGATAAATAGATCAAGTTGGCCAGACAAAACCCAAATATCAGAGAAGAAATATGAGTCTATAAGAGATCATGCATAAAAGAGATCAAAGAAACTTAAATACTTCCGTGGATATAAAAAGATAGATCTCATCATAAACTCAAAGTTCATCGATCCCAACAAACACGCCGCAAAAGAGTTACATCATATGGATCTCCAAGAGACCATTGTATTGATAATCAAGAGAGAGAGATGAAGCCATCTAGCTACTAACTACGGACCCGAAAGTCTACAAAGAACTACTCACGCATCATCGGAGAGGCACCAATGGAAGTGGTGAACCCCTCTGTGATGGTGTATAGATTGGATCTGGTGGTTCTGGCCTCTACGGCGGCTGGATGAATATTTCGTCAACATCCCTATGGTTCTGGGATTTTTGGGGTATTTATAGAGCAAAGAGGCGGTCTGGGGGGCACCCGAGGTGGGCACAACACACCAGGGCGCGCCTAGGCCTCCTGGCACGCCCTGGTGGGTTGTGCCTCCCTCGGGGCACCCCTCAGGCGCAACCAGGGCCCGTTGTGTTCCTTCTGGCCCATAGAAATTCTCTGTAAAGTTCCGTGGCATTTGGACTCCGTTTGATATTGATTTTTTGCGATGTAAAAAACATGGAAAAAATAGCAACTCGCACTTGGCACTATGTCAATAGGTTAGTACCAGAAAATTATATAAAATGACTATAAAATGATTATAAAACATCCAAGATTGATAATAAAACAGCATGGAAAAATAAACAATTATAGATACGTTGGAGACGTATCACTTTCTCCAGTGCAATCTCGCAACAGTGCTAATATAATTGGATCATATAACCGTCCCTCAACGTGCAACGAAGAATCACTCCAAAGTTCCTATCTAGCGGAGAACATAAGACGGAATTGTTTGTAGGGTATGAAACCACCTCAAAGGTATTCTTTCCGATCAATCTATCCTAGAGTTCGTACTAAAATAACACGAAGCTATTCTTTCTGATCGATCTAACCAAGAGTTCGTACTAAAATAACACCAAAGCAAATTCATATTCATAATATTCAATCCAACACAAAGAACTTCAAAGAGTGCCCCAAGATTTCTACCAGAGAAACAAAGACAAGAACGTGCATCAACCCCTATGCATAGATTACCCCAATGTCACCTCGGGAATCCACGAGTTGAGTGCCAAAACATATATCAAGTGAATCAATACGATACCCCATTGTCACCACGAGTATTCAATTGCTAGACATATATCAAGTGTTCTCAAATCCATAAAAGTATTCAATTTGATAACAACGAAATCTCAAAGGGAAAAACTCAATTCATCACAACAAGATAGAGAGGGGAAAACACCATATGATCCGACTATATTAACAAAGCCCATGATACATCAAGATCATGAAATCTCAAGAACATGAGAGAGAGAGAGATTAAACACATAGCTTCTGGTACAAACCCTCAGCCCCGAGGGTGGACTACTCCCTCGTCATCGTGGTGGCCGTCGGGATGATGAAGATGGCCACCGGAGATGATTCCCCCCTCCGGCAGGGTGCCGAAACGGGGTTTAGACTGGTTTCTCGTGGATACAGAGCCTTGCGGCAGCAGAACTTCTGATCTAGGTTAACCCGAGGGTTTTTGGAATATTTGTGAATTTATAGGGTAAAGAGGGGGTGCGGGAGGCCACCGAGGTGGGCACAACCCACCTGGGCGTGCCTGGGCCCAGGCGTGCCCAGGTGGGTTGTGCCCACTCGGGGCACCCCCAGGTGTTGCTCTGGACCATCTTGGGTGTTCTGGTCCATAAAAATTCTCCAAAAAGTTTCGCGGTGTTTGGAATCCGTTTGATATTGATTTTCTACGATGTAAAAACAAGCAAAAAACAGCAACTGGCACTGGGCACTGGGTCAATAGGTTAGTCCCAAAAAATGATATAAAGTTGCTATAAAATGATTGTAAAATATCTAAGAATGATAAAATAACAACATGAATACTTCATAAATTATAGATACGTTGGAGACGTATTAGCATCCCAAGCTTAACTCCTACTCTCAAGTAGGTAAATGGTAAAAGAAATAATTTATGAAGTGTGAATTCTAGCAAAGTGCATAAGTTTGATCAATGATAATTTCAATCACTTTTCCTAGCATCATGACAACAACTCTTTCTTATAAAATTTCTCATGTTAAAGTAGCAACCAATTCACATGTTAAGGTTCAAGCGATGAATTCTCTTGAAACCCAACAACCTATGTTCTGAGTCACCAAGCAATTGCAATTCAACTTATTCAACAGAGTTTAAGTAAGAGCTCCACATACTCAACCATCATATAGTCTTCTATGATTGCTAACACTCACCTCATACACATGAGCAAAACGTTTCAACCGGACACATAGAAAGATAGGGGCTTATAATTTCGCCTCTGAATGTATTCACCTCAAGGGTGATGTCAACAATAATAACTCATGCTACCCATATCCAACTGGATATATGTGCCTAGATCTTTCCTCACCACATGATGCTTGCCAAAAGAGAAACATAAAAAGGAATAGAGAGAAGAACTTTGACTCTTCGCATAAAAGTAAATACATAAAAGTAAAAGATAGGCCCTTTGCAGAGGGAAGTAGAGGTTTCCATGCGCTTATATGTTTTTATGCTCGACCCCTTAGTGCAAAAGAACGCCACATTGTATTGCCCCTTATGATAGCAACCTTTATTATGCAGTCTGTCGCTTTTATTCTTTGCCATCACAAGTTCGTACAACGCTCAATTTTCTCTTACACTAAATGATCTAACACTTTTAGAAGCAATTTTTATTGCCTTATTGCACTGGTGACAACTTACTTGAAGGATCTTGCTCAATCCTTATGTAGGTATGGTGGACTCTTGAAAATAAGATTTGGGTTTAAGGGTTTTTGGATGCACAAGTAGTATCTCTACTTGGTGCGGAGTTTTTGGCTAGCAAAGATGGGGGGCAAGCACCACATGTTGAAGGATCTATGACAATATAACTTCTATGTGAATATGAACAAACATAAACCATTACGTTGTCTTCCTTGTACAACATCAACAATTTTGGCATATAATATTTTGAATGAGGGCTCACAATCACAAAAGATTTCCATGATAGTGTATTTTCATGTGAAAGTTCTCTTCCTTATACTAATTATTCGTGAATTGCTTGTATGACCAATATTATGATTGTCAAGCCTCAAAAGATTTCACTTTCTAAACCCAGTGTGAAGCTACCACTAGGCATGATATGATTTCAACTTCATGACATTCAATTTATTCAACAATTTACTCATAGGATATAAGTGAAGCACGAGAATAAATGACAAGCTACTCTAAAAAGATAAAAGTGAAGATCATGAGCATAATATTTCTTTCTCTCAAATTAATTTAAGTGAAGCAAGGGATAATTTCTTCAAAAATGCTAAAGCACATCGTGCTCAAAAAGATATAAGTGAAGCACTAGAGCAATTCCATAGAAAAGAGCTTCGTTGACGGGATGTGAATGCCGCTTACTTAGCCTCCCTGGCAACTATTTTAGGACTCTATTTTATTTAAAAACTTTCAGATCTAAATATTTTATTAAAACAGCAAGAAAAAAACAAAATGAAATTCAAAGAATATCACACATCATGTGAAGAAGCAAAAACTTAGGCTCAAACGATACTAACCGATAATTGTTGAAGAAGAAAGGTGGGATGCCTAACTGGGCATCCCCAAGCTTAGATGCTTGAGACTTCTTGAAATATTATCTTGGGGTGCCTTTGGCATCCCCAAGATTGAGCTTTTATGTCTCCTTAATTATTCTCATAAAACGGTTTTCCTAAATCTCAAAAGCTTCATCCACACAAAACTCAACAAGAACTCGTGAGATAAGTTAGTATAAACCAATACAAAAACCTTATCATTATCTACTCTATAAAATCACTAAAATTATTATAAAAAATTTCATAATAAATGCCTCTGCATATTTAATACTCCTATACTCAAATAGAATCATTAAACAAGCAAACATATGCAAACAATGCAAACATAACAGCAATCTGCCAAAACAGTACAGTCTGTAAATAATGCAAGAGTATCAATACTTCCCTAACTCCAAAATTTATGAATTTTTTACCAAACTGAAGAAACTTTATCAGAGATTATTGTGCAAAAAGTTTCAACATTTTATCACATTCTGGATTTTCTAGGGAATTTTTGCAACAGCGGTAAACTTTCTGTTTTCAAACAGCAACATGTATTTGCAAAATAGGCATGACAAAGGCTATCATTGCCACTTTTATTGAAATAAAAGATACAAAACATTATTATAAATAACATAAAGAAAATCCTAACAAAATAAATTGACGCTCCAAGCAAAACACATATCATGTGACGAATGAAAACATAGCTCCAAGTGAGGTTACCGATAACGTTGAAGACGAAAGAGGGGATGCCTTCCGGGGCATCCCCAAGCTTAGTTACTTGGATCTTCCTTGAATGTTACCTTGGGGTGCCTTGGTAATCCCCAAGATTAGGGTCTTTTCACTCCTTATTCTCCTCATATCGACATCTCACCCAAAACTTGAAAACTTCAATCACACAGAACTTAACGGAACTTTGTGAGATAGGTTAGTATGATAAAGAGCAAACCATTTCACTTTGGTACTGTCAAAGACAAGATTCATAATTGTTTCCACACAATGCCTACTGTAGCATATCATTTCCATAATTTATATTGAGAAATATAAGCCATAGAAACTAGAAAACAAACAAACTATGCATTGAAAACAGAATATGTCAAAAACAGAACAGACCGTAGTAATCTGTACTCCAACCATACTTCTGCTACTCCAAAAATTCTTTTAAAAATAGGAAAACCTGGGTAATTTGTCTATTAATATTCTCCAAAAGAATCAGCATTTTACCATGCTTGTGTTAAAAATGAGAATTGTTTTCCTGAGCGCAAAAGTTTCTGTTTTTTTAGCATGATCAAATCAACTATCACCGTAAGCCATCCCAAAGGTCTTACTTGGCTCTTTATTGAAACAAAAGCAATAAAACATGATTACTACAGTAGACTAATTATGTTAACACACAAAAACAATAGGTAAAAGTGTTGGGTTGTCTCCTAACAAGCGCGTTTCTTTAATGCCTTTTTAGCTAGGCATGATGATTTCAATGATGCTCACATAAAAGATAAGTATTGAAACATAACAAGAGCATCATGAAACACATGGCAAGCACATTTAAGTCTAACCCACTTCCTATGCATAGGGATTTTATGAGAAAACAATTTATGGTAACAAGAATCATCTAGCATAGGATAGGAAGGCAAAACAAACACAGCTTCAAGATTTTCAACACATAGAGAGGAAACATGATATTATTGAAATTCCTACAATCATAAGTTCCTCCCTCATAATAATTTTCAGTAGCATCATGAAGAAACTCAACAATATAACCTTCACGTGAAGCATTCTTTTCATGACACAAAAGCATAGAAAACTTATTACTCTCCACATAAGCAAATTTATTTTCATCAATAGTAGTGGGAGCAAACTCGACAAAATAACTATCATGGGAGTGAAAATTAAAATCATGATGACAAGTTCCATGGTTATCATTATTCTTTATAGCATACATGTCATCACCATAATCATCATAGATAGCAACTTTGTTTCATAGTCAACAAATTTCTATAACGATGGAAGATGAATTGAGATAACAACTTTGTTTTCACCCCAACACCCTTGGAGCCAATAGAGGATGAATGGAAATGAACTCCCATTTTCTGGACCGATAAGTCAATTGGAGACGGACTGATGGATTCAGAACATGGAAGATCGCATGAAGAATAACCCTATAGCCGGAAAGGATATGACCCAGCATGCTCTTCAGTGCTTTGAAAGAGGTGCTGCTACTTGGTGGAGGATGTACCAAACCATCAATGGATGGCAAGGAGTAACCACTTGGAAAGAAGTTAAGTTGACTTTGCCAAAGTCTCGGTTTGTGTCCCAGAAATTGAAGCCTTATGGAAATGATATGAAGAAAACTTGTGCATGCAAGCTCTATGGAGAAATAGGACACAACCATAAAGAACACAAGGATGAATGCCCTAAATGTGAAGGAAGTCACCCGGCTAAAGAATACCCAACTAGGAAGATCACTTGTTTCTTGTGTGAAGGGACTACCCACTACCCTGCTTAGTGTCATATTTACCCCATGGTACAAAGAACTATCCAGCAAAAGAAAGAAGCAATGAAAGGAGCCCTCATAGAAATTGTAGAAGAACCGGTGATGAAGGAAGATGTCGAGGACACCCATAGAGGAAACATAATTGAACCCTGCGCCAAGTCATGCTATTCATGTGGAGAAGAAGGACACATCTCCCAGAATTGTTTGAAGGGGGATCTAGTAGAATTTCCGACAGAGGAAGTAGAATATGACCCACAGGAAATAGAAACCCTGATTGGAATGGAAAAGTCCAGGAAGAGAAGTAGATTGGATTCCAGGAAGGACCTAAGTCATATCACCTGTTACAGGTGCAAGGAGTCAGGGCACTACCTCAGCAGTTGCCCAAAAAGGAAACCTCGGGACTTGTCAGAAGTAATATGTTTTCTTGTAATGAAGCAGGGCACTTTGCCAGAGATTGTCCCAAGGAGAAGGAGACTTGTGGTAATTAGTTGTGTCTGTGAGAAGAAGTATAGTAGTGAGAGCATTTCCTTTATTATTGAGGTGTTGAGTTGAGGCATGTAATGGAAATTGCAGGAGATTGAAGTAATTCGAGAATCAATAAAGTTAGCATCATTGGTACTGATTTGGATTTTATGAGTTGTTACTCTATGAAGAAAGATTTTGACCATTTTCGAGGATATGAGAAATATGGTCTATGGAAGAATTGGAGCATTTTAAGGGTGGTAGTACCCTGTGAGAACCCTTGACCCCTGGAAATGATAATGATATTCCACAGAGTGGACTTCGGACAAAATACGTACGAGTTTTGTCTCGATATGTGGAATACCCCAAGAATATGAAGGGATAAAGTACTTTGGATATAAAGGAGGTAGAATGTTGGTTATGGAGCAATTGTAACTCCATGATGATTCGGAGTAATCACGTCTTAGTTTGGTACAAATGGAAGGAAGAGAGATAGTACAATTGGATGGATTTAAGAATGTTGGGAAGCTGGATGTTGGAGTAATGATTAGTTTTCCCCGATGATGATTTCAAGGTTTACAAGTGATGAGATGGGCCATAACCCATAGGCTCCAGGACCTGCCAAGAAGCAAGCACACTCTTGCTGAAGGAAAAACCCTGGAAGAAGTTACGATTTTTATCGATAGACGATCTTATAGGAGTAACGCAAAATCTGAGAGTTGTGAAGGAATGATAGATGTTGGTTTGGCTTGTAGAATAAATGGATTTATCCAAACTTAGTTCGTCTACAAGAGAAATTCTGCAATGCTTGTGAGGATGACCGAGTGTTAGAATGCGATATTCACTAAACCGTATACAAGGTAATGATTTGGGTGCGGGATGGATTCATCACCATACTGACTAACTCTTATTATTCGCCTTGCTATGTGGGATGGTAAATCTGAGTGACTTGCCTACAGTAGAGAGACAGCGATATTAAACCTTGTTTGAACCTTAGAATGGTATAAGTATTTTCCCTTGTACAAGGCAGCTGCTGCCAACCGTAGGTCATATGGTGAGTTTCAACCCAGACCCATTTCCTGCAGGAGAAACCATAAATTGTTGACCACCATGAGATCTCGATAGTTGTTTAGTATTGGTGCCAGATCTGTCAGCTAAGAAGACCCAGTCTCGGAATAACCCTACCAAGATGAAAGGACAGAAGAATTGAGGAAAAGGTTATGCCACTACCGGAAGAGCCAGAGGAGGAATTTTCTCGAGAATTTGAGAAGACCGACACTGTCAACACTAAGGATGGAGTATATGAGTTTTGATCGAACTGTAACCATGCTTTTAAGGGTGGTAGCACCCCAGACCCCCTGTGATGGTCAATGGATTTTGAGAAGTCCCTCAAACCTAACCTATTTCTTTCTAGCCTCTCCGAATCTCAAGGACGAGATTCATTTTAAGGGGTAGGTTTGTAACATCCCAAAATTCTAAATTTTGAAATTTATAATAAATAGATAGATTGTTTGATTGTGGTGTGATTGCTTGAGTGAAATTGAGTGTAATTCGAAACTTTTTGAAAGATTAATGAGAGGGAATAAAAGGACTTTCCCAAACTTTCATTTTGCATTTTACGATCTCCATGAATTCAAATACTTTTCATCACAAAACCCTGGAGAGAAGATAACATGACTTCTTCCATTTAAATGAAAAGGGTATTTGAAAATATTTGAATTTCATTGGAAAATATTTCAAACTCAGAAACTTTATGCAACTCTATGACTTTCATGAGAGAAGATAAAATGACTTCTTCAAAACATATGAAATATGAGTTGGAAGTTCTAAGAGAATTAAATTCAAAGTCCTTTTGATATTATTTTCAATTTAGAGTTATTTGGGTTTTATTCAAATTATTTTTCTCCAAAATAAAAATATATAGAAAATCGGATAACATGATTCCCTACATCAGAAAATTGGAGATAAATAAATTTTAAGTCATTTTGGTATTTTTAAAATGATTTTTACTGGATTTTAGTAGGGAAGTAGCACTCTTTGAATTATTTGAATTTTTCTCGATTTAATTTGACTAGACAAAAATAAACTGCACCTGCGCCTGGAACTAACTGTCGCCTACGTGCGCAGCATAGTGGCCTCGGGCGCTCCATCATATTTTTTCTCTTCTCTCCTACATGGACCAGGACCAGCCATTTTTTTCCTTATTTGACCGAATTTTGTTTAAAAAAAGAAACTACAGCGCGTGCGGCCGAGCCTAACTTTTAGCCCATGATCTCTTTTTAAATTTCATCTACGTACATATACGTTTAGTCCCACATTGCCTAGTCTTTGACCTTTAAGCCTCTTTTCCATCTATAAATATAGACCCATAGAGCCTTCAAAAATCAACCGATTTGGGTTAAATCAATATTTTGGTTTGACTAGATTTAATAAAGAAAAATATTTTTTTCCTCTTTCGACGGGACTTCTGAAATTGTCTACTCTCTCCGAAGTCGTCTTTTCTCTGCCTTATGAAGGTATCTTTCTTTGTTTTTTCTTTTTATACTTCCGTAGTTTATTATTTCTAGACTAGTACGACAGAATAATTAGATTATCAATTAGTATATTTATACATTAAACCTAGATTTTTTTAAGCCGTAGCTATTTTTTTATTCCGTAAAACAGTTTGGCCCTCATTTTTCAAATAGCCATAACTTTTTACTCGTTCATCCAAATTAGATGAAACCATCGTCTATAGTTTTCTCTTGTTTTCATCTATCCAGTGAACCTGTCACATCAACTTTTTGAAATTTTCAAATTTCGAAATTTGTTCAGATTCATATTCAAACTTCTTTTGATCATAACTTGAGTTTTATAACTCCGATTTAATTGATTATTTTTGCAAATCAAAGCTTTTGACCTAAACTTTCTAACAAGGCCAAATTCACATAATTTGGGTACTGTTAGAAATTATTTTATGTTACAAGTGTTATTTGCTTGGTTTTGATGTTTTCTGAACTGTCTTCTTCATTCTTCCCGATCTTTTGAGTGATTGCTTATGTGTGGTTACTATTGCTTGCTTACGATAGATTGAACGGAGTGTGACGAGTAGAACTATTAGGAGTTATGAGTGTGAATCATCTTCGTCAACTGTACAAGGCAAGTTCGCCCTCAAACAGGAGTTATGAGTGTGAACTATCAGGAGGTATGAGTGCGAACTATCAGGAGTTATGAGTGCAAATTGTCTTCTTCGTTCTTCCCGATCTTTTGAGTGATTGCTTATGAGTGCGAATCATCTTTGATCATATCCCTTTTATACCCAGTTTTTATGCATTAGTTTCACCCTCAAACATTGCATGAGTAGGATTGATAACATGTGGGTATTGGGAAGTAGTTGATAAGGTAGAGCCTATTGTCCTTTATATCAAACCCTTGGGAGTTACTTCTACGTTATGCTTATATTGCCATGCTATGCTCGTAGACGTGGATTGGGTTTGAGTGTATCCATGACAGATGTGAGATTGTTAATTAATGGTTCAACTTAAGATGGCTACTTTAATACACATCTGGGTGGAATGGTAGGGGCACCCTGGAGCACCCAGTGGTTTGCCCGGACACCTGGAGAACCCAATGTTTACCCAAGGGGATCCCGGAGGACCCGTGTGATCACCCTATGGAATGCCACCCAGGCTCAAAGGGATCATAAGATTATTCATGCTAGAAACTTCCGTGTGCAGCCACAAGCCATTATGGGCTCTGGCATAGTTGAGTAAGTTGCGTGAGCTCTCGAAGAGGTGGACTAGCAGATGTAGGGGGATTGTGTAGGTGTACCGGTCTGCCTGGAGTAGAGAGTAAACACTTCTGAAAGATTGTGTCTCGGTCATCCGTTTCTCAAACTCCCTGTAGTGCGAGAAATCCAACAGAGGAGATCGAGTCTTGTGGGGAAAAGTGCGCAAACCTCTGCAGAGTGTACAAACTAATCATGATTAGCCGTGTCCCCGGTTATGGACATCTTGAGTCTCTGGTATTTGGATTATCATGTTGATCTCAACACTTTATTTAATTAATTTGATTGGGTTGATGATTATTAATTTGGGATTGAGTTGGAGGAACCTTCTCAATGTTTTCAACAAACTTTTTAGTAAATAAAATATATTCCTTCGTTGTAGGAAAAAATGGCTTTTCGAAAAAACATTATAACCATAGAGCTTCCACCAGCCAAATATGCATGTAGTGATAGCTATTATTCATCCTTGTCCTATAGTGTGAATTTGCCAGTACATTCAATGTACCGGCCCTTTGTGGCTGCAACGTCTCATGTTGCAGGATTCTTACAACGAGTACGTTAGGGTTTCCTTTGCCAGTACGTTAGGGTTATGATTTCTACACTCAACTTTGCCGTTGGTGTTGATGGGAATCCACAACCTTGTTGTTACTTCCGCTATTTGGATTGAGGTAATAGTATTTACGATACTTTATACATGTGATTTACCTCTGTTATAAATCCTCGAGTACTGTGTGTGTCAGCATACCGATCCAGGGATGACACTTAAGCGCAGAGACTTGATCGTCCGAGGTCGGGTCGCTACAGTCATTTTGAAGATATTATAAAGATGATCAATAATATGATGCAACCTCAATTCCATTTTTATGTAGTTTTCTTTTATAAACCAAACTAGTCATAAAACAAGAAACTAAAAGATTCAATTGCAAGATCTAAAAATATACCTTCAAGCACTCACCTCCCCAGCAATGGCGCCAGAAAAGAGCTTGATGTCTACTACGCAACTTTGTTCTTGTAGACATGAGTTGGGCCTCCAAGCGCAGAGTTTAGTAGGACAGTAGCAATTTTCCCTCAAGTGGATGACCTAAGGTTTATCAATCAGTGGGAGGTGTAGGATGAAGATGGTCTCTCTCAAACAACCCTGCAACCAAATACAAGAAATCTCTTATGTCCCCAATACACCCAAATACAATGGCAAATTGTATAGGTGCACTAGTTCGGCGAAGAGATGGTGATAAAAGTGTAATATTGATGGTAGAAATATATTTTTATAATCCGAATAAATAAAATAGCAAGGTAGCAAATAGTAAATGGGCACCAAAACGGTATTGCAATGCTTGAAATTGAGGCCTAGGGTCCGTACTTTAGCTAGTGCAATCTCTCAACGGTGCTAATATAATTGGATCATATAACCGTCCCTCCACATGCAACAAAGAATCACTCCAAAGTTCCTATCTAGTGGAGAACATAAGACGGAATTGTTTGTAGGGTACGAAACCACCTCAAAGCTATTCTTTCCAATCAATCTATCCTAGAGTTCGTACTAGAATAACACGAAGCTATTCTTTCCGATCGATCTAACCAAGAGTTCGTACTAAAATAGCACCAAAGCAAATTCAGATTCATAATATTCAATCCAACACAAAGAACTTCAAAGAGTGCCCCAAGATTTCTACCGGAGAAACAAAGACAAGAACGTGCATCAACCCCTATGCATAGATTACCCCAATGTCACCTCAGGAATCCGTGGGTTGAGTGCCAAAACATATATCAAGTGAATCAATACGATACCCCATTGTCACCATGAGTATTCAATTGCTAGACATATATATCAAGTGTTCTCAAATCCATAAAAGTGTTCAATCCGATAACAACGAAATCTCAAAGGGAAAAACTCAATTCATCACAACAAGATAGAGAGGGGAAAACACCATATGATCTGACTATATTAACAAAGCCCCCGATACATCAAGATCGTCACACCTCAAGAACATGAGAGAGATAGAGAGATTAAACACATAGCTAATAGTACAAACCCTCATCCCCGAGGGTGGACTACTCCCTCCTCATCGTGGTG
Source organism: Triticum urartu (assembly GCF_003073215.2). Lineage (NCBI taxonomy): Eukaryota > Viridiplantae > Streptophyta > Magnoliopsida > Poales > Poaceae > Triticum > Triticum urartu. Next base: position 88,105,329 of record NC_053027.1, read on the forward strand.
GCCGCCGGGATGATGAAGATGGCCACCGGAGATGATTCACCCCTCCGACAGGGTGCCGAAACAGGGTCTAGATTGGTTTCTCGTGGATACAGAGCCTTGCGGCGGCGGAACTTCTGATCTAGGTTAACCCCGAGGGTTTTTGGAATATTTGTGAATTTATAGGGTAAAGAGGGGGTGCGGGAGGCCACCGAGGTGGGCAAAACCCACCTGGGTGCGCCTGGACCCCCAGGCGTGCCCTGGTGGGTTGTGCCCCCCTCGGGGCACCCCCAGGTGCTGCTCTGGCCCATCTTGGGTGTTCTGGTCCATAAAAATTCTCCAAAAAGTTTCGCGGTGTTTGGACTCCGTTTGATATTGATTTTCTGTGATGTAAAAAACAAGCAAAGACAGCAACTGGAACTAGGCACTTGGTCAATAGGTTAGTCCCAAAATGATATAAAGTTGCTATAAAATGATTGTAAAACATCTAAGAATGATAAAATAACAACATGAATACATCATAAATTATAGATACGCTGGAGACGTATCAGTAAGTAGTATGACTATCACCGCCCACAACTCTTTGTGTTCTACTTGTGCATATCATCTACGCATAGACCTGGCTCATGATGCCACTATAGGGAAACGTTGCATGGCAAAAAAAATTCTAAGGACACGGAATGATCTATCCATGGAGATGCATATCAACGAGGGGGAGAGTGTGTCTACGTACCCTCATAGACTGTAAGCGGAAGCGTTTCACAACGTAGTTGATGTAGTCAAACTTCTTCTCACGTCAACCGATCTAGTACCGAACGCATGGCACCTCCGCGTTCTACACACGTTCAGCTCGGTGACATCCCTCGCCTTCTTGATTCAGCAAGTCATCGAGGTAGTAGATGAGTTTCGTCAGCACGACGTGTGGTGACAGTGATGGTGAAGTGATCTCGCTTCGCCTAAGCACTACGAAAATATGACCGGGGAAGTAAACGGTGGAGGGGGGCTCCGCACATGGGTATGCAATTGTCTGGGTGTGCTAGGCGCCCCTACCCCCCTCCCCCCCCACACACACACATATATATATATGGCTGGTGGAGGCTGTATTGTTGATATGTTTTGCGTAAGGCCAATTTTTCCCTACTGCAAAGGAATATATTTTATTTAACTACAAAGTTTGTTGAAAACATTGAGAATGGTAATGCTGATATATGGTGATATATATATATGGGGTAGGAGGGAGTATCCAGGAGGGCGCTCCAAGTAGGCCGAATCCTACTTGGTGTCCTCCCAAGTGGCGCGTCCCCCTTCCTTATTTGCCGGAGGGGGAAGTAAAGAGAGGGGGAGGGAAGGAAGGGGGAGGCCGAATCCCACCTTTCCTTCTCCCTTCCCCTCTTTCCTTATCCTCTGGTTCGGCCCATATGGGGGTGCACTTGCCCCTTATGGCTGGTGTGTTTCCCCTCTTGGCCCATAAGGCCCATAAGTTTTGCCAGGGGTGCCTAGAACCCCTTCCGTTGACCCGATATGCACCTGGTACCTTCCGGAACACTTTCATTGTCAGAATACCATTGTCCTATATATGAATCTTTACTTGTCGAACATTTCGAGACTCCTCGTCATGTCTGTTATCTCATCCGGGGCTCCAAACAACATTCGGTCACCAAATCACATAGCTCATATAATATTATATCATCAACGAACGTTAAGCGTGCGGACCCTACGAGTTCGAGAACAATGTAGACATGACCGAGAAACCTCTCCGGTCAATAACCAATAGCGGAACCTGGATGCTCATATTGGCTCCTACATATTCTACGAAGATATTTATCGGTCGAACTGTTATGACAACATACGTAATTCCCTGTGTCCATCAGTATGTTACTTGCCCGAGATTCGATCGTCGGTATCTTCATACCTAGTTCAATCTCGTTACTGGCATGTATCTTTGCTCGTTTCGTAATACATCACCTCGTGACTAACTCCTTAGTCGTTTGCTTGCAAGTTTATGATGTGTACTGCCGAGAGGGCCCAGAGATACCTCTCCGATACTCAAAGTGACAAATCCTAATCTCGATCTATGCCAACTCAACAAACACCTTCGGAGATACCTTTAGAGCATCTTTATAATCACCTAGTTACATTGTGACGTTTGATAGCTGTAGCGACTAGACCTCAAACAATCTGATCTCTGTGTATAAGTGTCATCCCTGGATTGGTAATGCTGACACACATAGTACTTGAAGGATTTATAACAAAGTGGCAATCACACACTTATTACATCGAATGTCTCAAAAGAGAACTTATTACAATAAATATGGCTTAAAGCCATCTAATACGATAACATCGGAAGGCTTGGAAGATAAAGTGAGTCCATCAACTCCAACGGCATCACTGAGTGAAAGACCACGACCTAAGGCTCCTTACTCGTCGTCTGAAAAGTCTGCAACATGATACGTTGCAGCCCGAAAACGGGCCAACACATAGAATATGCTGGCAAGGTACCACAAGAGAATAATGAACAGAATAAAGCTATCACTATATGCATATATGGCCGGTGGAGGCTGTATGGTTGATATGTTTTGCGTAAGGCCAATTTTTCCCTACTGCAAAGGGATATATTTTATTTAACTACAAAGTTTGTTGAAAACATTGAGAATAGTAAACCCCATCTAAATCCCAATTAAAAGTAATCATTAACCCAAACAAAATTATATAATTAAGAGTGATGAGATCCACCTGATAATCCAAGAACTAGATACTCAAGATGTCCATAACCGGGGACACGACTAATCATGATTAGTTTGTACACTCTGCAGAGGTTTGTGCACTTTTCCCCACAAGACTCGATCTCCTCCATTGGATTTCTCGCACTACATAATGTTTGAGAAACGGATGACTGAGACACAGTCTTTCCGAAGAGGTCCCATTAACCGATAGATAGGACGGTACCCCTACAATCCCCTACATCTGGTAGCCCATCATGGAAAGGTATCCCACAACTTACTCAACTATGCCAGAGCCCATAATGGCATGTGGCTACACACGGAAGTTTCCAGTATGAATAATCTTATGATCCCTTTGAGCCTGGGTGGCAGTCCATAGGAGAATCACACGGTACCCCGGGATTTCCAAAAAATACAGGCAATCACTGGATTCTGCAGGTGCCTCAATCCACCCAGATGTGTATTAAAGTTGCCACCTTAAGTTAACCATTAATTAACAATCTCACATCTGTCATGGAATACACTCAATCCCAATCCATGTCTACGAGCATAGCATGGCAATAATAGCATAACTAAAAGTAACTCCCATGGTTTGAATGCAGGGCAATAGGTTCCTACCTCATCAACTACTTCCCAATACCCACATGTTATCAAATCCTAACCATGCAATGTTTGAGGGTGGAAACTAATGCATAAAACTGGGTATGAAAGGGGATATGATCAAAGTGTTACTTGCCTTGCTGATGATCCACGAAACCAAGAGACTCGTAGTAGCACGCTTCGCACTCCGGGTGTTCTATCACAATCAAAAAAGCATACAATAAGGAATCAAGAAAGGGCACGGGTAAAACTTGAATAAGAGATCTAACCAGAAAGTTCAACTTAAGAACTCCGGTTTGCAAAAAGAATCAAATCAAACGAAGCAACAAAACTCAAACGGCGAAAGAAACAGGCCTCGTTTACTAATCTGGACTAAAGTCAAATTTTATAGTAGCAAAAACTTGTTTAAGTTCATTAAACGGAAAGAGGGTTTCGAGACGAAACTCTGGGCGTTTGAATCACGTGATTCCGACAAACGAGCGAAAAGATATACTAAAACGAAAATCGGATCAGAAATCGCGATCGAAAATAATCGCGGAAAATCCGAGAAAAAGAAAAACTGATGATCAGGCTAACGAATGAACGTTCGATGTCTATGGCTAAACGTTGAAAACCGTTTGTTAAAACGAACGTAAAAACGGGCGTTCGCTAAATAACTAAACCGAAAGAAAAAATAAACCGAACCAGATCTAATAACAAAATGGATCTAGGGTTTTCGAAAAAAACCAAACGGTTTTCTCATGAAAACCGAGGCAACTACCTCGAGGTCCGGCGAGTCCGGTGAATGTCCGGCGAGGGTCCGGCGCTCCGGCGCGGCGGTGTGGGGCGTGGCACGGTGGCGGCTGGCAGGCGGCGCAAGCGGCGGCGGCAGATCGGGGCTAGGGTTAGGGTTAGGGTGCGGCGCCGGCTTGGGCTGGTCAGGGCCTCGGGGCCACGGCTTATAAGGGCCGGCCCGGAGTCAGTTCGCCTCTTTTTAAAAAAAAAATCCGACGCTCAAAAAATAAAATAAAAAAAATACTAAACGGACTCCAAAAATCCCAAAATAAATTTTCCCCGTCCTCTAAAAATAAGGTGGACAAGGTGAACATTTATTTGGGCCTAAAATGCAATTTTGAAAAACGCACTTTTTTCCTAATTCAAATAAAATAGCAATAAAACTCCGAATAAAAATCTTATTTGATTTTAATATTAAATCTTTGATATTTCTATATTTTGAGGAAGTCATTTTATCCTCTCTCTTTTATTTTTGTAAAAGAAATAATCAAAGAGTAAATAATTAAAATCAAATGATCCTCTTCTCAAAATTCGAGAAAAACTCGAATATGAAAATAGCGAAATCCCCAACTCTCTCCGTGTGTCCTTGAGTTGCGTAGAATTCCTAGGATCAACCAAAATGCAATAAAATATGATATCCAATGATGATCTAATGTATAACATTCCAAATTGAAAATTTGGGATGTTACAATAGCACACAAGGCATTCCTCCGGTATCCAGGAGTTGCATAATCTCATAGTCGAAGGAATATGTATTTGACATGAAGAAAGCAATAGCAATAAAATTGAACGATCATTATGCTAAGCTAACGGATGGGTCTTGTCCATCACATCATTCTCCTAATGATGTGATCTCGTTATCAAATGACAACTCATGTCAAACCTTAACCATGTTTGATGAACGAGCTAGTCTAGTAGAGGCTCACTAGGGACATGGTGTTTGTTTATGCATTCACACATGTATCAAGGTTTCCGATCAATAAAATTCTAGCATGAATAATAAACCTTTATCATGAATAAGGAAATATAAAATAACAACTTTATTATTGCCTCTAGGGCATAATTTCTTCAAAGTGTGCGTAGAGTTGTATCGGTGGTCGATAGAACTTGAGGGAATATTTATTCTATCTTTAGCTCCTCGTTGGGTTCGACACTCTTATTTATCGAAGAAGGCTACAAACAATACCCTATACTTGTGGGTTATCAATTGGCGGTGTTGGTTTGAATGGAAAACGAGAGGAGTAGTGGTGGATTTCGAATGCAAGAGGAGAGGAGCGTCGGCGGTGTTGCAATGAAGAGGAGTAGAGGGCGACGGTTTTGGATTGGATGAGAGCGGCGGCGCATTGTGAGTGGATTACCCTCATGACTAATTTGCCCCTCAATTAAGAAGTGACCCCACCTAATCTTGAGAACTGACCCCACGTTACGTAGTACTCCTACTTTTGATTACTTTCTTGCCAGTAATACCTAGTACTCGTACTACCTATTTATATGTAACCTACTACTTATATTCGTCAATACTGCAGGTATCACACTAAGTGGCCTAAGTAAGCATTTCTTCCAGCGCAACTCCATGGTATTCAAAACGGCCACACGGATGCGTCGCAAGATACAAGCGGAATGCAGCATGCACACTATGTGGCACAAGGACCGACAATACCATGCCGGTGATGGTCAACAGACGGCAGATGAGCAGTAAAAAAGGTTCTGGTGATGTACACCAACAAGAAATTCGACTAGTAGCAGACCAACTAGGTGATGAATCAGTACTACCTCAGGGACCTAGAGCAAGAGAAGGAGCGGGAGCTGGGCGTGTGCAAGATCTTCTACCAGAAGAACACGAGGGCCAGGACTAAAAATATTATAAGTTAGTTTGGTACTTGTTCTACCTGGTCTTGTTGTTGTTAAGAATCTTTTGGTATGAACTTGGCATTTGCTTCCAACCATCATGTCGAGGATCAACGTGGATATATAGCTAAATCAATTGTTGTGAAACGAATCTTCAGGAACCTTATTTTTTAACATCTTTGAGTACACATGGGATCCATCAGCACATAGGCTGACAGTTGCACGCAACTTGTGAGGACTGGGCTGTGGCACGCCAAGCCCAGCTACAAATTGTTAAAGACGGGAGCGATGGATTTGGGCCTTCAAGATCAGTTAAGTGTCGGGACCTCGATCGCGTGGAGCGCCTCCCATGCCACCTCCCACCGCCGAAAAAACCCAAATACGACATGTTATCTTGTTTGAGTTCTCAGTTAACAAAATTTTATAACAGGCGTGGGAAACGAGTGCTGCCGCTTCTGGTGATCATTTTTAGATCGAAAAGGCCTAGCAGGCTATTGTTTAGTTAAAATATATAAATGTTCCATAAGAAAAAGAAATATGTAAAATGTAATGAATTGGCACAACTTTCAATGAAAATCATCTGGTTTGCATGAAACTTGTATGTGGAACCACAAGAGGGATGTCCATGTAGAGCCTAACCGTACGGACCCAACAAGTCCATGGTTGTACGCAAGCAAGTGCATGCACTTATTATCACAACGAAAAAAAATGCTGACCTCAGAGACGGTGAGACCCATGAAATTTTCAACGTAGTCAATAAACAAAAGAATTCTACAAGGAGAGATTGACAACTGGGATCCAGCGGGTTTTTTAGGTCGAGCAAGTACCAACTGGGCTGTAGACTGCCCAGGCTAGCTTTTGTTTTTAACAGGCCCAACCCAAGAAGACATGCGGACACAAAGATCCAACAGGTATCAACTCGCCTCTGCGTCGCCCAACCTTACTTTTATTTTTTCTTAGAACATTTGCATGCCAGTTTTTTACGAAAAAAACACAATGCCAGTTCTATTTTTTCTCTAAAAACACCATGTCCAACTTTCGTTTCCTAACCTCTACTTATAGTTTTATCAATTTATACATTGTTATATTAAAAACACGTAAAGTTCCATTTTTACCTTTACTTCCTTATATATTTTTGTTGTTTTCCCTCACATCCCTGAGTTTTCATCACTGGTGTTTTCTAAAACCAACTCAATTGTCCCACGTTTTATTACCTTATGAAAATTTAAAAATATTTTCTTTGACTGGGAATTAAAAAATATTTTATTTGGTAAATCAATATATAACTTCTTAAAAAATAATTGTTTATCATTATAAGTTGGCAGGTAAATCATGGTGATTACGTACAAAAATCATTATAAAACGTGTTAAGATTTTATGGACCAATGTAATAATAGACGTGCAATGACGTCTCAATCTACTAGAATGTTCATTTTTCTCCCATCGCAACTCACGTGCAAATTATCTACCTTCATAATAAAATTCCCACACCAGGTTTATTTTAACATTGCTCGATCCAGCCGTGCTGTGCTGCAAATCTTTATTTTTTTTGCAAATTGCTGGGCTGCAAATCTTTGAAGACAAGAAGTGATGCATTCAGCTTTCCCAGAAAATGGGTTGTAATAAGTATTAGGAAATGGTTTGTAATAAGTATTAAGAAATGGGTTGTAAATGTAAAAAACACAGCAAGCTGACAATTACCCCTTAAAAAACTAGGAATTTGTTTCAAGTTTCAGCTTTTTCTTCGGATTTTTAGATTTTACATATTTACATTTTAACCAAATTATATATTTTCTAATTAGATTGTTTGTTACTCAAAATTTCTGGATTTAAATATTTCGGACTCCATCGAAATATGCGAAATTACTTGAACTTTTTAACCGTGGAACAGGGCCAAAAATATACTATAATAAATTTCTTAAGAATTAGCAAATGGGCTGTAAATTATTAAAAAATAGCTAATGAGTTGTATGTTGTCTATTGCATATTTGGAGGTTGACTTGTGGGCCTATTAAGTTGATGTGTATGCAAGTTTTCTAAAAAAAACTTAGTCAAGAATCGACTCTATTAGCATCAGACCGTTAGATGTCAATCCAACAGCCGTCGTGCTTCTTCAATCTTTGATCTTCATGTTCTAGCCGCCCAAACCAGCGACGGCGGGACCGCCTACTCCTGCCTCCCGTGGCCGGCTGTGCTGTCTTGCAGGCCTCACTGCCCACCACTACAAAAAAAGACATTTCCGTGATGATACGTGTTTGTCACAGTAGGTCACGTTTTCTATCATGCATGTACATCCATGACAAATTTATGACAGAATCAAGATAGTCATACTTGTGCTGTCGTAGAAGTGTTCCATGACATTACCAAAATTATCATCACGGAAGTATCCACTTCCATGACGATAAATCACACGTCATGGAAGTGCTTTCGTCAAGGGTGACCAACATGTGGCATCCACCGTAAAGAGACGCCGTTAAGCTATCGGGTCCGGTTTTGGATCCGATAACCCACTAACAGCCTGGACCAATGAGGATTTTCCACGTGTAAAATTCTCATTGGCCAGAGGAAACACGTGTTGGCTCACCGTTGGGACAGATGTCATCCATTCATTGGACAGGAGGCGCCTATGATACGTCAACACGTGGCACGGCCCAACAGAGGCCCATTCCGGTGAAAAGGCCGGCCCGTTTGACTTGGTCAAGAGGTAACGGGCCGGCCCATGGAAAGCTGGTTAATGGCCTGTTCGTATATAGCCCATTTACGGCCCGCTAACTCACGGCCCATTACGGCCTATTCGAATTAAGCCCAGTAGCTTCATCTGGGCCTTCCAATATGATTCCAGCCCGTTGTAACTTCCGGCCCATGTATGGCCCATGATGTCTTTCGGCCCATACGAGACCATTTGTAACTCTTGGTCCATTAACGGCCCGTGATGAATCTGGCCCGCAATGAACAGTGGACCCCTTTATACCCATTAACGGCCCATTATTCCATTGGGCCGTTTCCAACCTGTGTTATCTTTTGGCCTTCTCAGGGCCCATTTATTCCTGGGCGCATTTCCAGCATTCGGTTACTTACGGCCCGTCATTGGCCTTTTCTGCCTGTGGGCCAAATTCAGCCCGCGGTTACAATCGGCCTGTTTGCGGCCCATTACTCCGTTGGGACATTTTCATAACATCATCAAATATGGCCGATTAACGACGACTTATTATTGTCGGCCCATGAATGGATGATTCCAAATCTAGCCCGTTTACGGCCCATAATGCGCTCTGTTATTGGCCCATGTTTGGCCTATCGATCATACGGCATGTAAGAGGCCCATTGATGCTACGGCCTGTAGAAGGCCCATTGATGCTATGGCCCGTAGAAGGCCCATTCTTTCTACGACCCTAAGAAGGGCCATTGTTTCTACGGCCCGTAGGAGGCCCATGGTAACTACAGTAAGTATGTAGCCCATGGTTATTGTGGCCTAGTTTTAAAAAATAGGTTATTGCGGCCACTAGCAAACCACGGAAAAAGAACTGCACTGACTACAAGCAAACAAATAAACAAGACAACAAGGAAATAAATAAGCAAGCAACTTACGCTAGGCTATCACGACTATTATACATATTACATCCACTGGGCATCAAAGTTCACCACCAGTGCAAATATAGGGAACAAAGCAGCATATCATATACACTGGTTGTCAAAGTTGGCGACCAGTGCAAATAAACGCCGCAACAAAACAAGTCCAGAACTGAAACCTCTTCAGAAGAGCTCAAGAAACAATATCCTGGGTACCCATAATGCTGGCAAGATGCTTAGCAAGCTTATTAACTTTCTCTTATTTGGCGCTTAAATCCTCCAGCACTTGCTGTTGCACCATAAGGTATGCATCTGAATTCTGCAAGGACTTCCTCAGTCCTTTTGCTTCCTGTCGCATAACATCTGATCGATGTTATTCAACTTGAAGTTGAGATTCAAGAAGCCGAACTGATTCAGGCAGCGAGTTTGAAGAGCTGGTGCCAACTGTAGTAGCCAGTAACTCGAACACTACATCAAGACAGGACTTTGGGGTTGTCTCAGTGTCTTCAATATAGTTTTTATCAGCTTTCTTCCAATAGGGATGTCTCACTATCTTGAACCTTATTTGCATTACCTCCTTTACCATTGCATAACGGGGTACTCTTCTCCAATATTTTATCCGCGTTCTAAAAGAGAAACAAACAAACACATCACAGGTTTACAATGTAGCATATGAAACTCATTTTGGTAAACCAGTTCAGTAGTAAGGTGGACAGGATAACAACATGAAACAAACATATATCTATGTAGTATGGTCACTATATGGTCTATATCATTCTAGTTTATGTTGCCAAATCAAGATAGAAACAGTTTGAATCATATCTATTTAAGACAAAGGAGCATAGACAGAATATAAGTGTGGGAAACTACACAACAATAACAACACTTGTAATGTGCATGGCATGAGAACATAACTGTTTATTCAATTGAAACTGAAATCAACATAGAGCAAGTTACAACAGCAAACACGTTAAAGAAACAGGTTTAAAACATACCTGTTGCGCCATTGGAGTTTCAATTGCATCCTTCAATTAGAAATTAGTTGGTATGAGTAAATACAGTGATGCAAGAGCAAAGTAAAATGAACCATAGCTACGGAACCTGACCTAAGAACAATTCCTCTTCTGCTTTAAGCGTTGACTTGGGGTTCGGAGTGGTGGTCCTCGTGCTTTGGGCACTGTAGTTGCCTTACTAACTGCTCGTGTTTGGGTGCTCTATGGTGGAGACGGTGCTGTGTCAACTGGAACTGGGTTACTTTCTGCTGGGGTTGGGGTTAGAAGGGGTGTAGCTGGTTCTCTGTCCAACTGGGTAGGGGTACAATCTGCATGAGTCTGAGTTATGTGTGGTGGCGCTGGTTCTTGGGCAAGTACAACCGTGGTTCTATCTGCATCGATAGGTAGCACAATCTTTTCTAAAGACCATGTTTTTACTCCCACAGATACTGTCATCACCCCCACCAATTGAAACGACTGATAAACAAGAAAAGTAATTGAATGTACAGACATTGTAAGATAGACAGGTGTAATGGATAGTAGGGAAGAAAACAGGGCATGAAATATTTCACATTTATGTGTCTAACCAAATAGAATAACATGACATAATTTCACATATATGATGGCTAATTAAACAGGATAGCATGACACAATTTCAAATGTATGATGGCTAACTAAACAGGATAGAATGACATAATTCAAAATATGATGACTATGTAAACAGGATGAGATGATATAACTATATTATGTCTTTAGAAAATGGGTTGGCATGCCATAATTCAGATACATGCTGTCTATGTAAACATCTTGGCATTATATAATTCAAATATATGATTTATATAGTAAGCAAGTGAGCAGAGGGCAATCGCATATATGATGTGTCAACTAAGGAGATGGCATTCAATATTGTGCATATGATGTAAAAACTAAGTATTGCAATACAACATATGCATGATATGAGTAATATAACCCTGCCAAGTTTAAGCATACACCTCAGGGGGATAATAGGACTGGTCATCTGCCTCTGAATCCTCCTCTGAAGAGCTATCTGTAACCAGCAAGATATCTGCTTCAGCAGGTAGCATTGTCTGCTCTGAAGACCTTGTTTTCACTCCAGATTTCTCCATCACCAATTCAAATGGTTGATGCACAGGAAGTGTAGTTGAATATACAAACATTGTCGACAAATGCAACGAGAAATACAAAAAGAAGGAGGACATGATATAATTCACATATATGACGCTTGGCTAAACAGCATGGCATTGCATAATTCATATATATAATGCCTTGCAACAAGATATCATTGCATAATTCACATATATAATGTCTTGCAACAAGATGGCATCGCATAATTCACATATATGGTAATTAGACACTAAGCAGGTGGCATTCACACAAAGGATGTCTGAACTAAGCAAATGACATAGCAATGCAAGATACCATACGCACGATATGAGCAACATAACCCTGCCAAGTTAGAGCATGCACCTCGGGGGTGGGGGGGAATAGGACTAGTCATCTATCTCTGAATCCTCCTGTGAGGAGCTATCCGTAACTAGCAAGACATGCGCTTCGTCAGATAGCATTGTCTCCTCTGAAGACCTTGTTTCCACTACAGATTT